>NW_025544869.1:0-11849 GCF_000150115.1 Histoplasma capsulatum G186AR | reverse complement strand
ATTCCTTCTTCTTATATTCTTCTACATTGATATTAAATCTTATTATATTATAGAAGATGAATTCTCTGAAATGATTGAATTTACTCAGTTTACACAGTTCAGAAAAGAAAATATACTGAAGCTTATACTTCTCTATCAGCTGAGTATTTATAAAAATATAGTGAAGAAAATTACTATCTATTATTGTATATATATTAACTAGACTATTTATAA
The DNA here is from genome assembly GCF_000150115.1 of Histoplasma capsulatum G186AR. Lineage (NCBI taxonomy): Eukaryota > Fungi > Ascomycota > Eurotiomycetes > Onygenales > Ajellomycetaceae > Histoplasma > Histoplasma capsulatum. The sequence goes on along the minus strand of NW_025544869.1, from coordinate 11,636 downwards.
TAATAGAGATTATAATTATATCTACTTATATCTTCTACTCAAATCTTCAGCTAGCTTGTTGTTTCTTAAGTTTTTATTTATATTTTAAAATAAGAGTTTTTCTTTTCTCTATTCTTATCTATCTGCAGATGACACAGTATTTATATATATAAAAAACTGATTTGAAAGAACTGTATTTGAGTACTGATTTATAAAATACTCTGATTTATTACAGTATATACAGACTTCTCTGACAATTTAATCAGCTATATTCTTATTTAAAATATTGAGAACTCTTGAATATCTGATATTTATATAAGAGATTCAGTTTATTAGTTCTGACTTGAATATAAGAGATACTGCAGAATGATTTAAGATATATATATTTACTCAGTGAAATTCTTTACAGTTTTGAAATATATAGAATTGAAATAGATTGTTATTCAGTAGATAAAGATTCACACAGTATTTACTGTATATTGAAAGTTTTGAATACTCTATACTTTGATTATATAACTGAAAGTTCAAATTCTTGAATAATATATTGATCTTGATAACATTGTTTCAATTCTATCTATTTATTTCTAAGAGTTTGTAATTGAATTTAGATAGATAGATTGTTAATGAGATATTCTTCTGATAAATTTTATTTAATAAGAGATTATATAAAAAGATTTTTATAGTCAGAGTCTAGACTGACTGCTGGGATTATGAATTACACATTTAATTTGATTTAATTTGATTTCAGTTCATTTCTTGGCATGATTTTAGTGGAATCAGAATCAGAATAAGAGTGTAAAGTGACTAGAATTATTAAAACATGAGTGAAATGAGACTAAAAAATCTTGATATTCTATATAAAGTAACTGACTATCAAAAACAAGAACATGATCTGAGACTGATCATGATTTTGACTCAAGTTTGGTCCCATTCTGATGATTATATAATACATCAATCTGATGATATGATTGGTGGAGATATTACCCCTATCTTGCTTAGTGCTGCTGCTAATCTACCCGCCGCTGCCAACCTATCTACCACTGCTAATCTATTACCGCTGCCAACCTATCTATCACTGCTAATCTATCGCTGCCAACCTACCTACCGCTGCCAACCTATCTATCGCTGCTAATCTATCACTGCTAATCTATCGCTGCTAATCTATCGCTGCTAATCTACCGCTGCCAACCTACCTACCACTGCCAACCTATCTATCGCTGCTAATCTATCGCTGCTAATCTACCGCTGCCAACCTACCTACCACTGCCAACCTACCTACCACTGCCAATCTATCTATCGCTGCTAATCTATCGCTGCTAATCTATCGCTGCTAATCTATCGCTGCTAATCTATCGCTGCTAATCTATCGCTGCTAATCTATCGCTGCTAATCTATCGCTGCTAATCTATCGCTGCTAATCTATCGCTGCTAATCTATCGCTGCTAATCTATCGCTGCTAATCTATTGCTGCTAATCTATCACTGCCAACCTACCTACCGCTGCCAACTTGGTCCCATTTTGTAAAATGGGACCAAATGGGACCAGAATCACTAATTTATTAGTAAAACATGATCTGGGACTAGATTTATAATATAAACAGTGTAAAGTGACTAATTTGTTAAACACTATATGAAATCAGAACTAAGATATCTAATAATGAAACTGAGGAAAAATTTAGTCCCAGTCTTATGTATGATCACACAGTCAGTCTAAGTCAGAGAGATCAGAGTAAAAGAAATATTGAAGATTACACTCTGAAAGAGTGCAGAGTAAAAGAATTGTTAGAGTGTTAAGATATATATAATTATAAAATGAAATTGCAAAAAGATGTGAGAGAACTTTATAAGCATATGTAAGTATATAAGCACACAGTAGAGGGTTGATTGTGTAAATTAACTATTAATAGATGCTAATCTATCACAATTACAAATCTACAGCACAACTCTGAAAATTATTGAATAAAAAATAATTAAATAAAAAGAAATATATAAACTAATATTGAAAAAGAAAAGATCTGATTAATTAGTAGAAATGATAAATTATATAATATAATAAATTATTTGAATCATTTAGATTATCTGAATAAGTAAAGTAATTACAGTTATTTTTATTTTAATAACTATTTTAATAAAAGCTATCTGAGTTATTCTTATATATCTCAAGATGTATTTAAACACACTTATTACTCTTAGAATCAAGAAGTTTATTTTCTTAATCACAATCAATTTTATTTTATTTTCTTACTTCTCTAAATACCTCTACTTATATTAGACTGATTGATGGGATCATGAATTTCACATTTGATTTGATTTGATTTGATTTCAGTTCATTTCTTGGCATTATTTTAGTGAGATTAGAATCAGAATGAAAGTATAAAGTGACTAGAATTATTAAAACATGAGTGAAATGAGATTAATAAATCTTGATATTTTATATAAAGTGACTGATTATCAAAAACAAGAATATAATCTGAAACTGATTATGATTTTGACTCAAGTTTGATCCCATTCTGATGATTATATAATACATCAATCTGATGATATAATTGGTGGAGATATTACCTCTATCTTACTTAGTACTCAATGCTCTTCTATCTACCACTGTCAATCTATCTATCACTGCTAATCTATACTGCTGTCAATCTATCTATTGCTGCTAATCTATTGCTGTCAATCTATCTACTGCTGTCAATCTATCTATTGCTGTCAATCTATCTACCACTGCTAATCTATCACTGCTAATCTATCACTACTAATTTATCACTGCTAATCTATCACTGCTAATCTATCTACTGCTGTCAATCTATCTATTACTGTCAATCTATCTACCACTGCTAATCTATTGCTGCTAATCTATCACTGCTAATCTATTGCTGCTAATCTATTGCTGTCAATCTATCTACTGCTGTCAATCTATCTATTGCTGTCAATCTATCTACCACTGCTAATCTATCACTGCTAATCTATCACTGCTAATCTATTGCTGCTAATCTATCACTGTCAATCTATCTACTGCTGCCAATCTATCTACTGCTGTCAATCTATCTACCACTGCTAATCTATCACTGCTGCCAATCTATATAGAGTAAATCATAGTTCTATTTGATTCCATTTTGTAAAATGAAATCAAATGAAATCAGAATCATTAATTTATTAGTAAAACATGATCTGAGACTAGATTTTTAATATAAACAGTGTAAAGTGACTAATTTACTAAACACTATATGAGATCAGAACTAAGATATCTAATAATGAAACTAAGGAAAAATTTGATCCCAGTTTCATACATAGTCATATAATCAGTCTAACTTATATTCAGTTATATAATATAATTATAAACTTATTTTAAGTATATTTCTTTATAATATATTTCTTAAGCATTTACTCTTACTCTGTAAGCTCTATTAGATATTTTTATTATCTATTTTAAACTACTACTGTAGCTATTGCTAGACTGGCCGGTGGGACCATGAATTTCACATTTGATTTGATTTGATTTGGTCCCAGTCCATTTCTTGGCGTGATTTTCAGTGGAACCAGGATTAAAATGGGAGTGTAAAGGGACCAAAATTTTCAGAAATGAAGTGTAAAAGGACCAGATTTGAGCCTAACATGATCAGAATGGGACTAACAAATCTTGATATTTCATGTAAAGTGACTGACTATGAAAAATAAGAACATGATCTGAAACTGATCATTATTTTGACTCAAGTTTGATCCTGTTCTGATGATTATGTAATACATGTACAATTGATAATGATCATTGGTAATGCTCACAAACTCATTCATATTATATACAATCTTGGTCAATTTTTTCCTCCACTGTATTATTGGAAGAGTATTCCATCACAATATCATTCTTATCAACAATTTCTTTTTCTTTTCCATGCTTAATCATCATCAATTTCTTCATGGTTTCTCCTTGCAATTGACCATGATGATAATGACAAATATCTTGACTTGAGTTAAACTTCCTCTCTATATCAACTTCTGTCAATGAAATTGTCAGAATATCATATACCATCATTACCACTGTTGAATACTGACTACTGATCATCCTCCATAGATTCAGAATAGATTTTCCTTTGACATTAACAGAATCATTGTGTAGATAGTGGTTGAATTCAGTGTTGTAAGCATTTTGTTTTGTCAGGTTTTCTGAGGCAATCAATGAGTGCAAATCCTTAAACAGTATCAGTAACAGATTAATACTAATATTGCATTGAGTATTATGGAAAAAAATTACCAATCAGAGAATCATGATTCATGGACTCTTCAATTTATGTATTCTTCTGTTTGTATTGTTGATAGTTGTCATTGTAGTATATCTGAGCTATATCAACATAGATTTGTCATTCTTCCTCAGTCCAATCCTCTGAAGTATATACATTGATTTGATGTGAGAGATTAAGTACAGCAGCAACAGCATAGTAATCAGCAAATGGCTGATTTATTCTGGCATAATATTCTGCAAGTTTGTCTTGAACTTGTTTAATTGCTGAAGAAATAGTAGTATCTCAAGATTGTTCTTTTTGTATATGGATCATCTGAGTTTTCAGATAAGTAAATAATCTGTTGTATACTCATCAAGCAGCTTGCATCATTGATATAACTGTAATAGACACAGTCTTTGTTGTTGTGTAAAAGATATACAACAGCTCAATAATATATTTTAACTGTGCTCACTCTGATTCAGAAAGTTTCAGAGCATAAATCTTCTCTCACTTGAAATTCTGAACTCAATGATTCACAGCATCTTTTAGTTGAAGTGCTTGAACTGCCATCTTATAGATAAAACTCCACTGTATTTGAACATCTTATATCATATTAAGTGGAGAAGTTGAGCTGTGTGTGGCTTGGATATCATGGAATTGCTGCTGCTGTTTGGGAGAGGTGCTGATTGCATTGGCAATATGATGAATCTAAAAGGGAGAATAATATAGTTAGAAAATTGATCAATTTACATCAGAGTGTTACCAAATATCATTACCTTGCTAAGAGTTGATGGGAATGTGACTTGAGTATCAATTTCAACATCATTTTTGTCAAAACAACTGGTCAGTTCTGTGTTTTCAGATTCAATATTCAATACTTTGATCAATACTTGCACAACAAGCTGTATAACATATGCAATATATGGAATATGTCCATGTTTATCATTCCATCTGTACAATACCAGTTTTTGCTTCAGACTCTGTGTTATAGTGAAGTTGTTTGCTGCATTGTCTGTTGTGATTGCAAGAAGTGCTGATAAAATATCTCAGAAATCATTTTTAATGATTATCATCAGAATCTCCACCATATACTCATCTGTGTGACTGCTCTTCAATGGTTCAAAGTCAATCAACTTCTTCTTATAGTTCCAATCTTCATCAATGAAATAACAAACAGTGCTCAAAAAGAAGAGATTATTGATACTTGTCCATGCATTCACTGTCAGTGATATCTTCTGTTGTTTTTTCAATATAAGTCCAAGTTATTGCATATCATTGTTGTAATGAGTATTGAGAGAGGAGTGGAGATTAGATTGATGAGGAATTTGAATATATGAATTCAGCATTTGCAGCAGAGTTCAGAATTCCAAGTTTTCAACAGCATGCAGTGGAAGATTCAGAGATATATATAGATATAGAAGTTGTTTGTGAAAGTTGTCAGATGAAAGAGTTGGAATTGCAAGATTGAAATTGATTTGTTGTTGTTTTTGCATGTTTTTCTGCAAAATAGTATATAAGTATTATCAAATATTGTTATCATTAGTGAGAGTAGATGATGTACTTATCAGTCTATTTTGAATATTCTGATGTTCTCCTCTGAGCTGTAGACAATCAACAGATTTCAGATGTTGTGTGATTTCTTCTGAACTATATCCACTCCATAATGAATGTTTCTGTATGAAGTTGCAATGATTACAGTGGAGAAATGGCTCTTCAGTAATCTTGACTGCAATTTGTTGAAAGTTTTTTCATATATCTTCTTATTGTCTGTGCTGACTTTTTCATAGATTGTGTTGTTTGTCATCTTGAAGAAAAAAGGATGTATGTGTCCATCAGGCTTGAAAGAGATCATCTTGTGAGAACTTATAAACAATATAAATCTTTTGATTCACTCTTATTTCTATAAGATCTTCAACTTTCATTAAAGAAGATGATGAATTTCTTGATTCAGTGATGAATGAAGTTGTTATGATGATATAAATGATAGAAAAGTATGAGTAAAATGAATTGTTAGAATAATAACATTAGAAAATCTGTTGAGATTTTTACTACTCCTTTTTCAATAATCTACTCTAATTAGTTAGAAGACTAGTCAAATATATTTATAACCAACAATGAATACAATACAATGCAACAAAATATAAAATAACAATTACTAAAATATTAAAAAAATTATTAAATTTTATAGACACTGAAAAGTTTATCTATTATAATTCTATAGTATAAATATATCATCTTTTGTTGTTTACAGATATTATACATAAAGTCATACATATGACATCAAATAATGTACAAGAATTATAAGTATATATATATATATATATCATGAGTGTAATGTCTCTATGATGATATATTCTCACAATAAAGAATTTTCATAAAGTGAAATATCAAATAAAATTTCAAATCTTTGATCATTATAATAATACAATTAATTTAACAAAAGTATTAAAAAACTCTGCAAAAAAAAATTTTCTTTCATCATTTCTCTTTCTTCTCCTCTTTCTTCTTATTCTGCTCCTTCTTTTCTTTCTGCTTCTCTTCATTCTCCACAATTCAATTCTGCTCTTTCTTCTTCTCCTTCTTCTCCTCCTTCTCATCAGAGAAAACAACCATCTCAAAACCCTTCTCTGCTATCTTCTCAGATGAGGGAGGACCCTTCTCTCTTTCTGTCAGATTCACTTGTGCTTCAAAGTTGTGTATCTTCTGATCTGCTGCCTTGAGTTCTACCTCTGCAGTAAGCAGATTAGTGTGCTCAGAAAGCAACACTGTCTTCTCAATGTCTTGAATCATTGAGTGTATATAAGATCTAAACAAAGCCTCAATCCTCTGATTCTCTTCAGAAGCCTGCTAATCAATTAGATCACAGAGCTGTTATTAAAAAGTGTTATCAATGAATATATTCAAAATACAATCTATCAGCTTGAGCTTCTTTGCCTTATGAGCAAACACATCTTCAATCTTCTTCTGATAATGCTTTTTTGCAGCTGCTATTTTTTCAGCCCTCTCTCTCTTCATCTTGATCTCAAATCATTTCTGTGAGTGCTTCTGATTTCAGTGCTGCTGCATCAGCAACTTCACTACTTTCTTCTTCAACTTCTCATGTATTGAGTCATCAGCATCAATCCTTTCATACTATTAGTCAAAATCTAGTAGAAGTGTTACTCAAGATTGTTATCAATCTGCTCTGTTGTGAAGTTTTTTCAAGGCAATATAATATGCCTTGTGATCAGTCTCTCCATGCTTGAAGACTTCTTTCTCTTCTTCTTCAAGGTGATAGCAGTGCTCATGTGCCTTGGTGGTATGCAGAGCCATCAAATGTTCCTTGGAGGGGGGGGCAGACATGTTTTCAGTGAGAAGAGGGGAAGAAAAATATGTTCTGATTGTGATGATGGAGATTTGTTTGGAAAAAAATATACACTTTTTACAAGACAATATCTGTGCAGAAATATGATGGGAAGAACAGAGATATATCAAAGAATTCAAGAAGAAAAAAAAATCTACAGCTATATATTATGGGAAATTACATGTCTTATAGCAACACTGTTTGCATTTTTGTGCTGCTTGTTAATATTGTGTGCATGCAGTTGCCATGCAGGTTATATTATAGCTTGATGTAGATGAGATGCTTGTTGATATTGTGTGCATGCAGTTGCTATACAGGTTATATTATGGCTCAATGCAGATGAGATGCTTGTTGATATTGTGTGCATGCAGTTGCTATGCAGATTATATTATGACTTGATGTAGATGAAATGCTTCTGTGTTGCTGTAGAGATTATTTGCAAATGCAACCTCTCAGATTAATATCTACAGATGTTTTTTTTTTCTTGGTTCTTTCTCTCTTTTCTCTTCAACTCATCATAATTCTGCATCAGTATGTTAACTATTAAAAGCAATATGAATATCCCAATATTTTCTCACTAATGAATATTGATTAATTATTTGATTCTATCTAGCAAATCCAGCACCATGAGTCTCTGTCCTCCCCCCCCTGAAATCTACACATTCATTCCCCACATTCAACACCCCCTCTCTTCTTTCAAGCAAAAAAATGGCCTGTGATAAGAGTATCCCTTGTCAGAGGGTTATGCCAACAACTGCTGCTGCCTGCAAGACAGTATATGAACAGTGAGTAGTGAAGTGGGAAGCAGTCTGAGCTCACCATCACAAGCAGCATTTCAATGCTCACCATGCTGTGTGGAAGGTGCACAACCCCTGCTCTTGTATGAAAAAAGTGAATAAACAGAGTATGAAATTATCAAAGTAATGCTTTTTGATAATGCTAGATACTGATATGAGACTAGAGGCTATCTGTGAGATCTGTTACTATCAGAAGTCAGAAGATCTCATTTTCTTCAAGACTGCATTTGTATATCTTGTCTGAGAGATTGATGGGGGTCAGTATTGCTTTCAGTGTTCTGCTCTTGATGCCCTCCAAGTTGCTGCAGAGACAACCTTAATCACACTTTTTGAGTGTATGATATCATATGAAAACAAACATAACAATATCTCACTAATTATTTCACAGGTGGCCTTAAGGCCATGATTCATTGTGGGTGGGTGACTCTCACTATGAGGGATACTAGATTGGTTGTGGAAATCACTCAAGGATTGGAGAGTAAATTTTTTGGCAACTATAGACTGGTGAAATAAATTTTGTTTTATTTGTTTATATTTTTCATTTTTTTTGCATTTTTTATTTGTTTTTTATTTTTTTTTTGCAGAAGATTTTTGTTTTTTTTCATTAATATTTCCAGATGTTTGTTTTGTTTTTTTTTTTAAATTTTTAATATGCCTACAGACATATAATGATATTTCTGTTGTTGACTTTAAAAAAGATAATGATATTTGGTAATGCTCACAGTATAATTAGACACCATCTGATGTAATAACATGTGGATTATGTAATTATGGGTAAGTCACAGTCTCATTTGATACTGTATTGTAAAATGGAATCAAATGGAACTGTGACCCAGAAATAAAGATAAGAACAGTATTTGAGACTTAATATTTTTTATAAACAGTGAAATGGGACTGAAGCTATAATATAAACAGTGTAAAGTGACTAATTTACAAAACACTATATGGAACCAGGACTAAAATATTTGATAATGGAACTGAGGAAAATTTTAGTCTCAGTCCCATGCACGGTCACACAGCCAGTCTAGCTATTGCTAGTTATTCTAAATATTTCTTTTAATATTATATTTTAATCTATAATAATAATACTATCTTTTAATTTAATGAATAAACTCAGTAATACTCTATAAGTTTTAATTTTATTTTATAATCAGTGAAAAACTCACTAAATTAGAGATTAGATAGCAATATTGATTATCTCTAATTCAAAATCACAGAGATTTCTACTTGAAGAAACAACTTATTAATTGAGATCAAACTAAGTTCAATACAACTAGTTAAGTTTAAAGATATAAATCTTCAAACTCTAAAAAAAAGTTAACTATAGCATTCAAGATAGAATTGATTATTAATGATGAAAAGTATAATATAAAAAGGTTATTTGAATATTGCAGTAAATTGAAGTAAATATTTAGTATTCAAAAGCTTAAATATAATTTTTCTATATTATTCAATAGAGAATATAAAAAATTGAGAGCTTTTTTTAGTTAAATAAATATCTATCTTACTGCAAATATATCTAAATTAGTAGAAGAAATAAATAAAGTTTTATTAATATCAAAATTTTTAATAGAATCTATATTTACTTGATTTGAATCTAGAATCAGATTATAATACTATAAGATAAAGAAAGATTAAGATATATATTATATAAAAATATTCAATAGCTACACTTGATTCATTAATCAGTTACAGTAAATATTTAAAAATATTAATAAAAAATATTCAGCAGCTTAAAAATTATACTAATTTAAATAAATAGAATCAACTATATAATATATATCTGAATATTAATAGTTAAGTTTATATCTGAACTGAGATAATAAAGCTTTAGCAGTATAATTCTATCAGAAATTATATAAAGAAATCAAAGATAAAATATTAAAATTAGCTCAAAAATCTAAAGAATTATCAGCAATAATTAAAACAACTGTTAGAATTAATGATAGACTTTATAAATACAGACTAAAGAAAAAATATTATTATTAAATTGATCAGTCAAATCATGAATTTTATATTTAATTTAATTTAATTTAATTTCAGTTCATTTCTTAGTATGATTTTCAGTAAGATCAGAATTAAAATAAAAGTATAAAGAAATTAAAATTTTCAGAAATAAAATGTAAAAGAATTAGATTTGAGTCTAATATAATTAGAATGAAACTAATAAATCTTGATATTTTATATAAAGTAACTGATTATAAAAAATAAGAATATGATCTGAAACTGATTATAATTTTAACTCAAATTTGATTTCATTCTGATGATTATATAATATATATACAATTGATAATAATTATTGATAATACTCACAAACTTATTTATATTATATATAATTTCAGTTAATTTTTTTCTTCACTGTATTATTGAAAGAATATTTCATCACAATATTATTCTTATCAATAATTTTTTTTCTTTTCTATACTTAATCATCATCAATTTTTTCATAATTTCTTCTTACAATTAATTACAATGATAATAATAAATATTTTGATTTAAGTTAAACTTTCTCTCTATATCAACTTCTATCAATGAAATTGTCAGAATATTATATATTATTATTATTACTGTTGAATACTGACCACTGATCATTCTTTATAGATTCAGAATAGATTTTTCTTTAATATTAATAGAATTATTATATAGATAGCAGTTGAATTCAGTATTGCAAATATTTTATTTTATTAGATTTTCTGAGATAATCAATGAATACAAATTCTTAAACAGTATTAATAACAGATTAATATTAATATTATATTGAATATTATGAAAAAAATTATCAATCAGAGAATTATAATTTATAAACTCTTTAATTTATATATTTTTCTATTTATATTTATAACAGATGTGTCATCAATTAAATAGATATTATTATTGTTATAGATTAAACTGTTTATATCATCTGTATAGTTTGTATAATCTGTTTCAATAGCACTATCTACAGATTTAACACTATTCTGATAACAGTTTATAAATCAATTAAAAAAAAGAGAGAAAGAAGATTAGAAGAAGAGATTATACAAAGAGATTTTTATAAATAGAGAGATTGAAATGAAAGAAATATTGAAGATTACACTCTGAAAAAGTATAGAGTGAAAGAATTGTTAGAGTATTGAGATATATATAATTATAAAATGAAATTATAAGAAGATGTGAGAGAACTTTATAAGTATATATAAATGTATAAATATATAATAGAGAATTGATTGTGTAAGTTGACTACTAATAAATGCTAATCTGTTATATTATCTCTCTCTCCTAAAATAAGCAAGAATTTGTAGATATTAAATACAGTACTCTTTAT
>NW_025544870.1:0-11832 GCF_000150115.1 Histoplasma capsulatum G186AR | reverse complement strand
TTATTTTTCTTTAAGATATTGTATTGATTTTATTGATCTTTATTTGTCATATTTCTTACTCTATTATACTATATTCTTGCATTAGTTGTAATGGCAGTAAATCTATAATATTTTATAATATTATTTATAATTATAAGCTATTCTTAAGTCTTTCTATAACTTTTCTGATATAAAAGTTGATTTATATAAAGTTTTTATTAATTTATTTTTCTATAATATCTGAAGAAAGAAGTTGTTCTTTTCTTTTTTCTTTCTGTATTTTTAATATCAGTCTTTTCAATATAATAATTATATCACTTCTATATATTATTTATTCAAGATTTTAGATTTTATCTTGTATAGATTCTCTTGATTTTTTTCTTTGAATTTTTTTAATCTTCTTTAATATCTTTGAGTTGTTTCTTGAGAAGTATAATAATCTCTCTTCTATTTAACTCTAATACTATATCTGTAAATACTAATATAAGACTATATTTATTATCTGTATCATTTTCAGTGATTACATTTTCTTCATTACTATTGTATACAGATTGTATAGCTTGTAGATATCTTTATTTAAAATAATTATTATTATTTTTCTTTTTATTATAATGTATAGAATAATCTTTTTCTGTATAAAATACTCAATAAATAATATTGTAATTCAGATATTCTGAATTTCTCATATTTTGTGAACTAGATAATTCTTTATTCTCTTTATCTTTCATTTTAAAGTAAGTACAGTTGTTGATTTTATATGAATAAAATATTTCATGATATAAATGATTTGAGTCTGTTCATTGCTAGTTAATATTATCTTCTTATACTTGTATATAATACTTATAATCATAATTATATATCTGATATTTTCTATATTGTAAGTGTTTTATATTAATTATTTCTTTATTCATTTATACAGCATGATGTTTATATTTGCTATATAGTAGTTTATATATTCTGAATTTATTTATATCTTGAAACTATTGATAATATTATTTATATTTTTTTCAGATTTACTGTTTATGATTTGTTTAAAATCTATCTATAACTTACTATATATATACTAATTTCTAAGTTTACTCTTCTTTTCATTAATATCTATAAATTATTTTAATCTCTGTTTTGATAATTTATATTCCACAATCTTCTTTACTTTTCTTATCAGATTTTTTTATTGCTCTTAGATATTCTATCTTTTGTAACTTTATTATTATATATAATCTCTTATTTTACTTTTTAAAGTATTGTCTGACTATATATTCTGACTTCTCACAATTGAAATATAACTTCTCATATTGATATTTCTATTTTCTATTATTATTCTTTTTAGATAATAAAATAGTGTTCAGTTCTATCAGTTGTGAATTATAATAGTCATTCTGTTTCTTATAAATTCTAGTTATTGATGTATAATAATCTTTTTTCTCTAGTCTGTATTTATGAAATCTGTTATTGATTCTAACAGCTGTTTTAATTATTACTGATAACTCTTCAGATTTCTGAGCTAATTTTAATATTTTATCTTTAACTTCTTTATATAGTTCTTGATAAAATTGTGCTGTCAAAGCTTTACTATTTCAGTTTAGATATAAACTTAACTGCTGATATTCAGATATATATTATATAATTGATTTTATTTATTTAAGTTGATATAGTTTCTGAGCTGCTGAATATTTTTCATTGATATTTTTAAATATTTTCTGTAGCTGATAGATGAACTATATATAGCTATAAAAGATTTTTATAATCTATTTATTATAATCTTCTTTTGCTTTATGAAATCATAATCTGATTCTAGATTTAAATCAGTTAAATATGAATTCTATTAAAAATATTGATGCTAATAAAATCTTATCTGATTCTTCTACTAATTTAGATATGTTTTCAACTTTTCATATTTTTTCTGAATAATATAGAAGAATTGTATTTAAATTTTTGAGTATTGAATATTTACTTCAACTTACTGCAATATTTGAGTAACTTTTTCATATTATACTTCTCATCATCAACAATTAATTCTATTTTAAATATCATAGTTAACTTTTCTTTAGAGCTTGAAGATTTATATTTTAAACTTAGCTAGTTATATTAAGCTTAATTTTATTTTAATTAATAAGTTGTTTCTTTGAGTAGAAATCTCTGTGATTTTGAATTAGATATGATCAATACTGCTATCAAGTCTCTAACTCAGCAAGTTTCTTACTAAATATAAGATAAAATTAAAACTTATATAGTATTGCTGAGCTTGTTCACTGAGTCAGAAGATAGTGTCACTATCACAGATTAAAATATAATATCAAAAGAAATATTTAAAATAACTAGTAATAGTTATAATAATAGTCTAAGATAAATAATAAAAATATCTAGTAGAGCTTACAGAATAAGATGGGTGCTTAAAATATATATTATAAAAAAGTATACTTAAGATAAATTTATAGTTATACTATATAATTTGAGTATAAAATAAAGTAGTAAAATCAGAGAAGAATAAAGAATAAAAAAGAAAATTGATTATAATCAAAAAGATAAGCTTCTTGATTCTAAGAGTAATGAGTCATCCTTACAACTACCCACAAATGTAGAGGTACATTTGAATTTTCCACTTTTCTGACTGTTTATCACATATTTTTAACCTCTTAACTCATTCAATATCATCACATACTCTCTGTGGCTACTCTGTGTGTGTCTTCTGCATAAGTTGAGTGGTCATGAAGCTCTCAATGCTCTTCCATTCACTCAAGAACATTGATGTAGTCTACATCAGATCTCTGAAGCTGAAATCACCAGCTAATTTTATCACTGAAAAGACTGATAAAAGATAGAGAAAGACTGTCACAATGTCTTCTTCAGTTCTTAAAGAAGTCAGTGACAGTATTCTCACAGCTATCTCTCAGCTGTAGAAGTAGTTTGAGAAGACTCAAAAACAACAGAATCTGCAATGAAAGATATTTATTAGACTGATGAAGACTCTGAATAGCTGAGTGAAGAAGAAGAAGCAGTCAGCTAGTCAGAACTTTGCTTAAATTTTCTATAAAAGATTTATAAGATTTATAACAGCAGATCTAAACACAGTATCTACTCTGAGAGAAAAGACTCTTATAGACACACACAAACAGTCAGATGTAATGAGAATATTCATGAGAGAATCAATCATCTGAGTGAACATTACTTAAAGAGAGAAAAACTCTGCTGTCTTTAAACTTATCTCTATTAAAATTATAGCTTCTTCAGCAGTCAATACTAGCAGAACTAGTCTGCAGCTCAAAAATATCAGTCAGTCAAAAGATATCACTGAAACTGTAAAACAGTGAGAGAACTTATAGATTCTCATTACTCTTCAGTTAGAGAAGCAAGTTGCTCAGCTGCAGTTATATACAGTTTAGTAAATAATTATTGTAAATATTCAGAGAATAAAGAATGTAATCAGTATATTAAAGATGAAGTTTATCAGAATAGACTGAGCAATTATATCAAGCAGCAGAGCTGTATGAAATATTCTGATCACTGAGAAGACAGTGACTATTCTCTGTGAGATTCTCAGTGCTACAGAGATTCAGCTATCAGAACAGTGATACAACTATACTATTTCAGAAGTTTCAGAGTTTATTCAGAACTGAAAGAGCTTGAAAATCTCTACAGATAAGATAATTGAGAGAGAGATTTTGATTTAAATAAAGATAAAATCAGTGAACTGCCAGCTCTCACATTATAAGATAAACTTCAAGACAGAGAAGATAATATAAATTGTCTTCTTTCTCATCTCAGTGAAGAGCTTCTTACTCTTCAATGTCAGTGAGAGAGTCAGATTGATTGAAAAGAGACTCTCAGCTGTGAGACACAATCTGAAATACTAAGAATACTACTACTCTTCAAAATATATATAACTGATAAAATGCTTCAACTGCAGTGAGCTTATAAGTCAGTATAAAGAGTTAATAAATGTGAAGTGTAAAAGAGTATTATAATATATCAATTGCTGTCAGCTCTATTCAGTCAGATATCAATACTGCTCTACTACACTCAGATAAGTAAATAGTAATTTCAGATAATTAATACAGAAGAAGCTAGTGACTGTCTGCTGTCTTGATAATAGATATCATAAAAATACTCAAGAATAATAACAGTTATCAACATCATCAGCATCAATAATAGCTGTAGTGATGTTTATATTATTGACTCAGTCAATATAGTCTGCAGAGTCAGTATTATACAAACAAGTAGTTACTCAGAGCTCTGTCAGAGAGAAAGACATTATTTGACAGATGACTTGAGTCAGATAATACTTGACTTATACAGTTATATAACAGAGTAATCAGATTATCAAAAAGCAGCTCAGTTCTAGCTTACAGATAATAAATCTGAGACTATCAGATTTCAATTTCATTTCACAGATGGATTTCAGCAGCAGTTTATTAAGTGATCTTTTATATTAGAATATCAACATCAGTTATATAACTGACACTGTAGAAACAATCAGCAGAAAATTCATTCTCTGCAGATCTTTTGAGTAAACACTATCAGAACAGCTTTCTGTTATACAGCAGCTCTATAGTTGACTTTTGAGCAGAGCTGCAAAGTAAGCTGTATACAGAAACTATATATATACTCTGATATCAAAACATCAAATCATTCAGTCTATAAATACAAAGTATTTATAGATTACTGAGATAATTCAGACTCAGAGCAGTAAAAGAAGAAGAGATTTCATATTATAATATATATACAAAAAGACTCAAAGATAAGAGTATAGTAATATCAATCAGTGTAAAGCAGAGATCTTCTATGAATTAATATCAATGACTGTCACATTCTCAATATGTACAGATAATCTGATACAGATACAGTTATTGACTATCTGACTGATCTGAATTCATCAGTCTGCTGTCTAATTGAAAGAGATCTCAATATATAATATAATATCTTTGAATCAGATGCAGTCAATCTGTATTAGAGAGAGAAGCTTACACAATAAATCAGTGAGTATAAGATGAATTTTGTGAAAGAAATAGATGTTTCAATCCATGCTGCAGACTATATAATTGATTTTATTTTCTTGAATATAGTCTTTGTATTTACTATAGTATATCAGAATCTGTACTGTGATTCAGATTATCAGTCTATAATCACTGTACTACTAACTATATCTCAGATATAGTTAAACAGTATTCAACTTAAGATTATAGACTTTCAGCTGAAGTTCTTTACAGATTTTATTTAAGATACTATAATAGATATACTCTATCTGAATAAAATTGAAAATACAGCTCAGTTGAATAATCTAATATAGTATTTCATTCAGAATCTTCAGACAGCAGTTCAGATAGTTAGTAAATCAGTATAATAGAGTCAGATTACAGCTCTCTGATAAACAGCAGACTGTCAGAGAGTACATCAGAAACTCATCATTCATCAAACAGAGATCAAAAAATATCAGTTTAAAAACACAGTACACAAAATTAAATATATATACTGAAAACAGATAATCAATAAAATCAGAGATGACAGAGATCTATATCAGATTATAATCTAATACAGACTAAAGCTTAATTTCAGAACATCTTCTCTGATAGTTGATAACTAAGTTATAAAAGAAATCACTGTCAAGATTGAGATATTTTGATAGATAATTTTAAAATAATATAACTCAGCAGATGATCTGAAATATAATTTACTAAATAATAAACACTGAAGTGATACAGAGAATCTGCTCTGAAATCTCTGAATTGAGATAAAGAAAATAAAATGTAATATCATTGATATATAAAGCATTTTCTCAGATATAGATGAAATCACAGTATATCTATTTAGAGTATACTGACAGTATATATCTTTTTTCATACAGCAGTTATACAGCTGCTGCCTCAGACTCTGCTACTTTTTACAAGACTGAAAACTGACAGAGATAGCAATGATATTTAAAATAAATAAAAAAGATAGAAGCTCAGTTCACTTCTGAAGACTCATTATTCTTCTCTCAGTTATTTTCAAAAGACTGAAATATATCATTGCAAGAAGACTGACTTTCACAGTGTTTATTCATAATATAATCAGCTTACAGTATGAAGAGACACTATTCAGATACTCTGTAATAAATCTGATAATCTTCTTCACTTATAAAA
Organism: Histoplasma capsulatum G186AR; assembly: GCF_000150115.1. Lineage (NCBI taxonomy): Eukaryota > Fungi > Ascomycota > Eurotiomycetes > Onygenales > Ajellomycetaceae > Histoplasma > Histoplasma capsulatum. The sequence goes on along the minus strand of NW_025544870.1, from coordinate 5,734 downwards.
TAAAGACAGTCTTCATATAAAATGAGAAGATATTTATAATTATAATAAATATACAAAAGATCTTTGACACTCTGCTGTGCAGATGACTTCTTCAGTGAATAATATAATAGAAATAACTATAAAAGCTGCTACAGCTCATTGACAGCTTTCTCACTGAATATAGAGCTCAGATCTATCTAAAGAGAATTATCATAGCAGTATATTGAGTACAGTGTAATATACTATAAGAATCTTCTCTATTTCTGATACTATTTCTTCTGTATCTGACAGAGCTGCTGTGGCAGAATTTAGAGCTGTGTTTTGACTATATAGATGATCTGAATATCTGAAGAGTATTTCATTTACTGAATAGTAATATCACTCTTCTCAGTCAGAATATTCAGAGGATTCTGAGATGAGAGAAGATAAATAAAATTATTTTTGTATTAGAAAAGCTTGAAATAATTCATCTGATAAGAAAGTGATACAATAAAGCATCAGTAGTAGTTGTATCAGAGAATTTCATTATATATTCTGTAACTGCCTCAGCTAAGTAAAAGCTGATACTCTGCTGACTGAATATATACTTTGATAGAAGATTTATCTGAAAACTGTATATCTTGATTTAGATAAAGAAAGCAAGAACTGTGATTCAGTATATTTGAAGTCTGAAGAAAATCAGAGACAGATCTTCAGTAGATACTCTATAGAGAATGATTATCATCTATATAATTCTCTCTCTACTCTATAGCATAGAGATCTGATATAATGAACACACACAACTGATAAGATATATAGACAGAAGTGAGAAGATTAGCTCTTGTCTAGATTGATATATGAAAATAATAAAAAAGATATTTATTATAGCAGTCAGAGAAATTCTTCTGATCTTCCACACAACACTCACTGCTACTTTATATCAGAATATCAAACTTTCATCAGTAATGATAACTCTAGAGAAGATCAAGATACATTTTGCAACAAGGCTTCAGATAATAAATGAGAGACATTCACTGATTTCACAGATTATATTATCAATAATTATATAGAGAAGAGAAATTGACTTTCAGCAGCATCTGAAGATCAAAATTCAGTGTTTGAGAATACTACTATCTGCAGTCAATAGATTCATACTCTTCATTTTATACTATTCAGAAGAGTGTGAAACAGACTTCACTGAGAGTATTAATAAAAAGAGTACTGCTCAAATATTCAAGATATAATGAGAAAATCAATCTGAAATAGATCTCTTTATCTTCTCAGATGAATCAGAGCAGAGTTTTGATGATATCAGATAGATAAAATATAACTTTATAATCTATCAGAGAAACAAGCAGCTGATCAGTTTCTCAGTAACACTGAGCTCTATATTATATATTTTTAATATGAAGATGATTGATATCTGCTGAGCACTGAAGTGTGCAGTAAAGCTTTTATTTTATATCATGATGAATAATATCAACTCTTGAATCTGACTCTGTCTGAACAATATCTCAGTTATCTGAAGTATTCAAAATAATGCAGTAGTCTTCTCAAATTGAGTCTTCAACTGCTGTTATAAGCTTCTCAGACAGTATAAGATTGATCTGAGATGATTTTCAGAGTATATAAGAATTGAGAATAATGAGAAAGCAGATTATCTGACTAAATATACAGTCTCATTCACAACAGTTTCAGTCTGTGAATCTGAAGTCTTATTTATACTCAGTGGAATCCACACAGTGAACAAGCAGCTCAGTCAGAAGACAAAATAGAAGTAATGAAGTGAAGTCTGTGACAAGCTGTCAGACTGATATTGAAGCTGAAGACTCAGTAGATCAGCTATAAAATATCAGATAAAGATCTCTCTGAAACTTGCTATATTATGACATACTCTTCATCAGTGACTCACACTCTGCTTCTTTTATAGGAACTTCTTATGATATTATAGATGATTTCAGCATGCAGATGCAAAACTCATCTGTGTCTGTAAATATAGTAAAAGCTCAGAACATCTGATACTCTATTGATACTTACAGAGACAATTTCTTTACTGACTTAAGAAATCAGCAGTATAACTATACAACTGAGCAATGATCATCATCTATCTGAAATCTCTGAGTCTCATGGACTTTGTAGAACTGCTAGAATACACACAGTTCTATATATAATACTGCATAAGATAGCACAGTCAGTATATTTGATACAATCAGATCAATCAGCAAAAACAGTTCAATTGATTCAATCAGCACAATTGATTCAATCAGTTCAATCAGTTCAATTGATACAATCAGTTTAATTGATATAATTGATACATTCTTATAATCTGTTTAATCTGTTATATAACTGCATGACACTGTGAGCAGTATAATTCTTCTCTCTGTCATTCTCTGACTATTGTTATTTCAGAACAGCCATTCTCTCTTTTCTGTTTTTTCTTTTTCTTTACTCTCTTTTCTTTCTTTTCTCTTTCTTTACTCTCTATAAAACTCTCATTCTCTTTCTTTTTCTTTTTCTATACTTCTTACTTGCACTTCTTTCCTTTCCACAATCTTTTCTCTCTGTTATAAGGAGCACTGACAGCTTCTCAATAATCTGAGAGAACTATCTCTCTTTTACTCTGTAAAGCCTTTCAGACATAGCAGTGATGACTCTCTTCAGAGAATCACACTATAGCTTCATCATGAATGACTATATATCAGATCAGAAGTAAATATACAGCTTTTTGAGCTGAGTTTTCTCAAGAGTTATCATCTGAATTCTGTTTCTTCCCTTTGTGTATATAGAAATCTCTTCAGTGTAGCACATCTTCATGCTCTTTGGGAGGCTTCTGAAACACAGACACTGTCTGTGTCTCTCCAAAACATTAAACCTATACATATATACATACATAAGAGTAATGAGTATATTTAAATACATCTTAAGATATATAAAAATAGCTTGAATAGCTCTTGTCAAAATAACTATTAGAGTGAGAATAGCTGTAATTACTCTGCTCACTCAAATAATCTGAGTGATTCAGATAATTCACTGTATTATATAATCTATTATTTCTATTGACTAATCAGATCTTCTCTTTTCTAATACTAGCTTGTATATTCTCTTTTATTTAGTTGTTTCTTATTCAATGACTCTTAGAATTGTGCTATAGATTTGTAACATAAAGATACTTTATATATTCATTATAATTATAATTATCTCTTCATTTTATACAAAGACTGTTTTTATTTTATAAAGTAAAAGCAGTCATCAGATTTATTGCTGAGTATTTAAATAGTATCTCTTTATATTATAAACTGATTATACTATAAATAAACACTGTGAAGATCAATCTTCTTGCAATAATATATTTCAGTTTCTTGAAAATAATTGAGAGAAGAATAATAAATCTTCAGAAATAAGCTGAGCTTCTATCTTTTTTATCTATTTGAAGTATTATTATCATCTCTGTCAGTTTTCAGATTTATAGAAAATGACAGAATCTAAAACAGCAGCTGTATAACTGCTGTATTAAAAAAAATATATACTGTCAGTATATTTTAAATAGTTATACTGTGATTTCATCTGTATCTGAAGAAATACTTTGCATTTTAATAATATTTTATTTTATTTTTTTATTTTAATCTGAAGATTTTAAAGTAGATTTTTTATACTGTTTCAGTATTTATTATTCAGTGAATTGTACTTCAGATTATCTGCTGAGTTATATTATTTCAGAATTATTTATTGAAATATCTCAGCTTTAACAGTGATCTCTTCTATAATTTAATCATTTATTATTAAAGAAAGAGCTCTAAAATTAAGCTTCAATCTATATCAGATTACAATCTGATACAGATCTCTATCATTTCTGATCTTATTGATTATCTATCTTCAGTATATATATTTAATTTTATATACTATATTTTTAAAATAATATCTTATAGTCTCTATCTGATGAATAATAAGCTCTCAATGTACTCTCAAACAGTCTGTTATTTATTAAAAGATTGTAATTTAATTCTATTATACTGATTTACTGACTGTTTGAGCTGCTGTCAGAAAATTTTAAGTATTCAGCTATACTGTATTCTTAATTTTATTTAGACAGAGTATATCTATTATAAAGTTTTGAATAAAATTTATAAAAAACTTCAGTTAAAAATTTATAATCTTGAGCTGAGTATTATTCAGCTGTATCTGAAATATAGTTGATAGTATAATAATTATAAACTAATAATCTGAGCTGCAGTGCAGATCTTGATATATTATAGTAATTATAAAAACTATATTTAAAAAGATGAAATCAATTATATAATCTGCTATATAGATTGAAATATCTATTTTTTTTACAAAGTTCATTCTCTATTTACTGATTTATTGAACAAGCTCTTCTTTTCAGTACAGATTGACTGTCTCAGATTCAGAAGTATTATATTATATATTAAAATCTTCTTTAGTTAGATAGTAGATCAGTGAGTTCAGATTAATTAGATAGTTAATAACAGTATCTATATCAGATTATCTCTATATATTAAATATATAACAGTTATTAATATTGATTTATAGAAGATCTCTGCTTTGCATTGACTGATATTACTATATTTTTATTTTTAAACTTTTGTATATATATATATTATAATATAAAATATTTATAAACTGAGTGATTAAATATTTTAATATCAGAATATATATATAATTTCTGTAAACAGATTACTTTACAGCTCTATTTAAAAACTAGCTGCAGAGCTACTATATAATAGAAAACTACTCTGATAATATTTACTTAGAAAATCTATAAAAAATGATTTTTCTACTGATTATTTTTGCAGTATCAGCTGTATTACATATTGATATTCTAATATAAGAGATTATTTAATAAACTGCTGTCAAAATTTATCTATAAGATAAAATTAAAAAATCTCAGATCTGTTGTCTGTATACTGAAATTATACTATCTTTTAATAATTCAATTACTCTATTATACTACTATATAAACTGAGTATTATCTAGTATAAATCATCTATCAGATAATATTCTTCTCTTTAATAAAGCTCTGAATAACTGTTTATTTATATAATATCAGCTCTACAGACTGTATTGATTATACTGATAATATAAATATTACTACTGCTATTATTAATACTGATTATACTGATAATTATTATTGTTTCTGAGTATTTTTATAATATCTATTACTGAAACAGTGAATAGCTGCTAATTTCTTCTATTTTAATTATCTGAAGATATTATTTATTTATCTGAATATAGTAAAGTAGTATTGATATTCAACTGAATAGAGCTGACAGCAGTTGATATAATAAAATACTCTTTTATACTTTATATCTATTGATTTTTTATATTAATTTATAAGTTTACTACAGTTGAAGCATTTTATCAGTTGTATATACTTTAATAAATAATAGTATTTTTAATATTCTGAATTGTATTTCATCACTGAGAGTCTCTTCTCAATCAATCTGACTTTTTCACTGATATTAAAGAGTGAGAAGTTTTTTACAGCAATAAAAAAAAAGAGAATCTATACTATTCTTTCTATTTTAAAATTCATTTTATATTATAAGAGTTGACAGCTCACTGACTTTATTTTAATCTGAATTAGAATCTCTTTCTCAATTATCTTATCTATAAAAATTCTTATATCTTCTTAGTTCTAAATAAATTTTGAAATCTCTGAAATAATATAGTTATATCACTGTTCTGATAGCTAAATCTAGATTAAATTATGAAATCTGAGATGCTGAGTATAAGACTCTACTGAGACAGAGCTTATTCT
>NW_025544871.1:0-11483 GCF_000150115.1 Histoplasma capsulatum G186AR | reverse complement strand
TGAATATAATTATAAAATTTATAATAAAAAAGCTTCTAACAATAATATAAGTTCCTGGAGGATGGAGATTCAAAGCTTAATAGGTATGAAGAAGGCTCAAATTCATCAACTGGATCATAAAAACCTAGGAATACCTTAATATTATTTATAGGCTTATAGAGAGATATATATACTGATTACTTCTTCTCAGCTGTTTCTCATTTACAATCTGTTATCAATCAGAGACAGAAAACACTCTTACAGATGCTCTATTCTACAGAGAATAAAATATACTCTCTGATAATTTAGATGATAGATAAAAGCACTGAAAATATCAGTTAATCAACTCTGTGATTATAGAAAGTTCTATACAATCAGATAGTCTCTGTATATATATTAATCTATTTCAAGCTCAGAAATCTTCATTCAAAGAATAATAAAAGTAAATAGTAGAGATAGATAAATTCTGACAACAAATCACAGAAGCTGTACAAAGCAAAGCATTTCAATTTCTTATAGATATATATTCAAAAACAGACATCTCAGTATATTTAATCAATGATAATAACTGTCTATACTTCTGAAATAGATAATAAGTCTTTAATTCAGAATTCTTATAAATATAAATTATACAAAATATTCATAACTTGTTGATAACTGAACATTCAGAATATAAAATTATATACAGTATTATTATCTGAAAATTCTACTGACTAAATATATCAAAGAATATACATCAATTTATATACAATTGCAATCACTGCAGCTCAGTAACAGTATAATATAAATATTAAAAAAAAATACTAAAATCTCTGTCTATCTCTGAATGAATTTAATATAATATAACTATCAATTTTACAGTTTTTTTATCTGAAAGTGATAATTCTATAAATATTCTAGTTATTATTGATCATCTCAGTAAGAATGTAATACTGCAGCTCTGTGATAAAATAAATACTAAAGTTATTACAGATATCTTTATCAGAAGCTCATTCTATTATATACACAGTCTATTTTTATTCATTGTATTAGATAGAGATAATCAGTTTATAAATACTCTTTAAATCTGTGTATATCAGCTACTGAAAATTGAGTGAAAGTTGTCAACAGTGTATTACTCAGAGACTGATGAAGTTATTAAGAGAATAATACAGATAATTAAAAATATTTTTTAAAAGTTTTATAACTATATATAAAATAACTGAAGCAATCTGCTGCTGTATACTGAGATTACTATAAATAACTAAGATTCTACTACAACAGATATAAATCTATTCTTTCTTCTATATAATTATAATTTAAAAATTCTGAATTTTTCTGAGATTCTCTGAGAGATTATATATATTCACAGTTCTGTGTAAATGACAGAGAATATAATTAATAAACTTAAAAAAGCTTATAAATAAGTCAAAACTTTGATGACTAGTACTCAACAGAACTATAAAAATCAAATAAATATTAAAAAAAGTCTCATAACTCAATATAATATAGAAAACAAGATTTGACTAGATTTTAGAAATATAAGAATAGATTATTTCTTATATATACTGAACTACTGTCACATCAAATATATAGTAGTAGAAGTATTAGACATTTATGACTATTAACTGAATATCTTATCTAGTATTCACAATATTTTTCATACAAATCTATTTCAATTCACAGTTGAAAATTCATTTTTTTTATAAAAGACTTTCAACTGATAATCATCTGTTATTATAGAAGAAGACAATGAATTTGAATGAGAAATTAAAGCAATTCTCAGCAACAGAATCAATCATCATCATTATAAATATCTTATTAAATAGATAGAATATAATTGTTCAATCTGAGAATTTATATTTATTATAAAGAACACTACTGTATTCAATATCTACAAATTCTCACTTATTTCAGTAGAGAGAGATAATGTAATGAGTTAGTATTTGTTGATAGTTAATTTATACAATCAATCCTCTGCTATATACTTATATACTTATATACACTCATAAAATTCTTTCACATCTTCTCACAATTTCACTTCACAATTATATACATTTTAATACTTTAATAATTCTTTTATTCCATGCTTCTTCAGAGTGCAATCTCTGATATTTCTTTCACTCTGATTCTTTTATTTATAAAAACCCTCTTATATAATCTTTTCTTCTGATTTTCTTTCTCTTTCTTTTCTTAATTAATTTGTAAACTGTTATCAGAATAGTGTCAAGTTTGTTGATAGTACTGTTGAAATGAATTATATGAACTGCACAGACAGTACAAACAGTTTAATTCACAATATCAGTAACTTCTACTTAATCAGTGATATATCTGCTACACTATAACTTGCTGAATATATACTAATTTTTGAGCTTGCTTTTTTTTTATTGATATCTGTGAATTATTTCAATCTCTGTTTTGATAATCTGTGTTCTGCAATTTTCTTTGTTTTTTTTATTGAATTTTTTTATTACTTTTAGATATTTTATCTTCTGTGGCTTTATTATTGTATATAGTCTTTTATTTTATTTCTTAAGATATTGTCTGATTATATATTCTGATTTCTTGCAATTGAAATATAGCTTCTTGTATTGATATTTCTGTTTCTTATCATTGTTTTTTTTAATAATAGAATAATATTCAACTTTATCAGATATAAATTATAATAATCATTCTGTTTTTTATAAGTTCTGATTATAGATGTGTAGTAATCTTTTTTCTCTAATCTATATTTATAAAGTTAATTATTGATTTTGATGACTATTTTAATTATTGTTGATAACTCTTCAGATCTCTGAGCTAGCTTTGATATTTTATTCTTGACTTCTTTATATAGTTCTTGATAAAATTATGCTGTCAAAGCTTTACTATTTCAGTTCAGATATAAGTTTAGCTGCTGATATTTAAATGTATATTATATAGTTGATTTTATTTACTTGAATTAGTATAGCTTTTGAGCTGCTGAATGTTTTTTATTGATGTTTCTGAATATCTGCTATAGCTGATGAGTAAATCTGATATAATTATAAAAGATTCTTATAGTTTATTTATTATAATCTTCTTTTGCTTCATGAAATCATGATCTGATTCTTGATTCAAATCAGTCAAATACAGATTTTATCAAGAATATTGATGCTAATAAAACTTTGTCTGATTCTTCTATCAGCTTAGATGCATTTGCAGCAAAATATATATTTATTTGACTAAAAAAGACTCTCAACTTTCTCTGTTCTTTATTGAATGATATAGAAGAGTTGTATTTAAGTTCTTGAGTACTGATTATCTACTTCAGCTTGCTATAAATTATAATACTTGAGTAATTCTTTCACATTATACTTTTCATTATTGACAATTGATTCTATCTTAAATACTATAGTTAACTTTCTTTTAGAGCTTTGAAATTTATATCTTTAAACTTAGCTAGTTATATTAAACTTAGTTTTATCTTGATTAATAAGTTGTTTCCTTGAGTAGAGATCTCTGTAATTTTGAATTAGAGATGATCAATATTGTTACTGAGTCTCTAACTCAGCAAGCTTCTCACTAATTATAAAATAAGATTAAATCTTATAGAGTATTACTGAGTTTGTTCACTGAGTCAGAAGATAGTACCACTATCACAGATTAAAATATAATATCAAAAGAAATATCTAAAATAACTAGCAATAGCTACAGCAGCAGTCTAAAATAGATAATAAAAATATCTAGTAGAGCTTATAAGATAGAGTGAGTATTTAAAGTAGATATCATGAAGAAATATATATTAAGATGAGCTTATAGTTGTACTATATAACTTGAATACAAGTAAGAGTATATGAAGAGAAGATAAAATAAGATTGATTGTAATCAAGAAGATAAGCTTCTTGATTCTAAGAGTAATGAGTGTGTTTAAATATATTTAAATTCTCATATAAATTATCTTACTCACTCTGCTCACTTACTCACTTTGTTTATCAGTAATTATAATAAATATAATAATCAGAGTAAGCAGTTATATAATTTTATAGTAGTCTCAGTTGAGAATTGTTCCATTTCTGCATCTCTTCAGTTTTTATTCAATAAACTCTGATTTGTGCTGCAGGTTTATAACACTACACAGTTCATATAATCTATTTCAACAGCACTATCAACAGACTTAACACTATTCTGATAATAGTTTACAAATTGATTAAGAAAAGAAAGAGAAGAAAGATCAGAAAAAGAGATTGTATAAGAGAATTTTTATAGATAAGAGAATTAAAGTAAAAGAAATATCAGAGATTATACTCTGAAGAAGCACAGAGTGAAAGAATTATTAGAGTATTAAGATGTGTATAATTATAAAGTGGAATTATAAGAAGATATGAAAGAACTTTATAAATATATATAAGTATATAAGTATGCAGTAGAGGGTTGATTGTGTAAGTTAACTATCAACAAATACTAATTCATTACATTATTTCTTTTTACTGAAATAAGTAAGAATTTGTAGATATTGAGTACAACAGTGTTCTTCATAATAAATATAGATTTTCAGATTAAATAATTGTATTCTATTTATTTGATAAAATATTCACAGCAGTAACAATTGATTCTATTACTGAGAATTACTTCAATTTCTCATTCAAATTCATTATCTTCTTCTATAATGACAGATAATTATTAGTTAGAAGTCTTTTATAAAAAGAACAGATTCTCAGCTATAGATTAGAGTAGATTTGTATAAAAAACATTGTAAATATCAGATAAAATATTCAGTTGATAGTTGTGAATATCTAATATTTCTACTACTGTGTATTTAATATAATAATAATTCAGTGTATATAAAAAACAGTTCATTTTTATATTTCTAAAATCTAATCAAATCTTATCTTCTATATTATATTGAATTATGAAATTTCTTTTAATATTCATTTAATTTTTATAGTTCTGTTGAATGCTAGTTATTGAAGCTTTAGTTTATTCACAGACTTTCTTAAACTTACTGATTATATTCTCTACTATTTATATAGAACTGCAGATATATATAATCTCTCAGAGAATCTCAGAAAAGTTTAGAATTTCTAAATTATAACTATATAGAAGAAAGAATAGATTTACATCTATTGTAGTAGAATCTCAGCTGTTTATAATAATTTCAGTATATAACAGTAGATTACTTCAGTTATTTTATATATAGTTGTAGAACTTTCAGAGAATATTTTTAATTATCTATATTATTCTTTCAGTAGCTTTATTAATCTCTGAATAATATACTATTGATAATTTTTATTTAATTCTCAGTAGCTGATATATATAAGTTCAAAATACACTTACAAACTAACTGTCTCTATCTAATACAATAAATAAAGATAAACTGTGTATATAATAGAATGAGTTTCTAATAAAAATATTTATAATAACTTCAGTATTTATTTTATTACAGAGCTGCAGTATTATATTCTTACTAAAACAGTTAATAATAACTAGAATATTTATAAAATCACTGCTCTCAGATAAAAAAACTGTGAAGTTGATGATTATATTATATTAAATTTATTTGAGAACAGACAGAGATTTCAGTATTTCTTTTCAATATTTATATTATACTATTACTGAGTCACAGCAGTTACAATTGTATATAAATCAGTATATATTTTTTAATATATTCAGTTAGTAGAATTCTTGAGTAATAATACTGTATATAATTTCACACTCTAAGTATCTGATTATTAGTAAGTTATAAATATCTTATATAATCTGTATTTATAAAAATTCTGAATCAGAGACTCATTATCTATCTCAGAAATATAGATAATTATTATTATTAATTAAGTATATTGAGATATCTATTCTTGAATATATATCTGTGAGAAATTAAGATACTTTGCTTTATACAGTTTTTACAGTCTATTATCAGAATTTATTTATCTCTGCTATTTGCTTTTATTATTCTTTAAGTAAAGATTTCTGAGCTTGAAACAGATTAATATATATATAGAAGTTATCTGATTATATAAAACTTTTTATAATTATAGAGTTAATTAACTGATATTCTCAGTGTTTTCATCTATTATTTAGATTATTGAAGAGTATGTTTTATTCTCAGCAGAATAGAGCATCTGTAAGAATATTCTCTATCTCTGATTGATAATAAATTATAAATAAGAAATAACTAAGAATCAGTGATCAGTATATATACCTCTCTGTAAGCTTATAAGTAATTGTAAAGTATTCTAGATTTTTATAATTAGTGATAATCTCAAACTTCTCTATATTTATAAGTTTGAATTTTTATTCTTCAAGATATTATATAATCATTAGAAGCTTCTTGTTGTAGATCTTATAATTGCATTCAGCAGATAATATTTTTTTCAAAATAAAAATATAAAATTATAGAATATTTTTATTATTATATTACATCAGTACTTTATTCATTATATAATCTGAAGTATCTGTTTTAAGAATTATATACTTATTCAGATTGAATGATTGCAGTATTAAAATGATTGTAAATATATACTTCAATTTCTTGAAAGCAGTATCTATTTCAGTGATTTATTGAAATACAGTATTCTTCTGTGTTAAATTCATTAGTGATTGTATAATATCTGAGAAGTTCTTGATAAATTTTTGATAAAAGTTGATGAATTCTAGAAAACTTCTAGTTTCTTTTACTGAGATAGATATCTTTCAGTTGAGAATTACTTTTATTTTTTTAGAATTTATTTATACATCTCTTTCAACTTTAATGATAAATTCTAGATAGATTATAGATTTAATCTTGAAGTTATACTTATCAATATTTACTTATAGTTCTGCTTTTTATAAATGATTGAGTATTTATTATATATACTTACAGTATTCAGTGAGTGATTCATCAGTGAAAATCAAAATATTATTTATATATACTGATATGATCTCATTGAGTAAATCTTGTAGAGCTCAGTTGATATATTTCTGAAATATATTAAAGACATTCACTAATTCAAAGAAAGTCACTGTTTATTTATATAGTTTGTAGTATATATAAAAGATGATTAGTTATTCATTGTCTTCATTAATTTTTATTTTATAGAAGATCACAAAAATGTCAAGCTTTGTAAATTATTTTATTTTTTCTATTTATTTAAATGTTTTGTTGATGAGTAGAAGAGAATATCAGTCTTTTCATATAATTTTATTGAGTTCTCAATAGTTGATATAGAATTGTAAGTCTTTATCTAATTTTTTTATGAATAGTACAGATGCTGCAGTAAATGAATTGCTGATATAAATAAAGTTTTTATTCAGTAGTTTATTGAGCATTTTTTATAGAATAAAAAGCTCATTATATAATATACTGTAGAGAGAACCTCAGAGTAGTTGTAGATTCTTATCATCTTTCTTAATAAATTCAATTATATGATTTATACTGTGCTCTCAGTGAGAGAGAAGCTTTTCAGTTACTTCTTTATCAAATATATCTATAAAGTTCTTGTATATTTCAGAGAGTTCTTTGCAGAGCTTCTTAAGATTCTTGAGCTTTAATTTCTCTAATACTTTTTTAATATTTATTATACTAGCAGCAAATATCTGAACATTCTTCTTTTTATATATTTAATGAATTAACAATTTGAATACTTTCACTGATATCTGAATGAGATCAGCAGTTCTATTAATATTCTTTTTATAAATATAATTATCTTCTGAAAAAATAAGACAATAGTTATATATATCTAACAAGGTTTCAAACTTTATAAGCTATAATAGACTGAGTATTAAATTATACTCAAGATTCTGTACTTTGTATGTAAAAATACTCTTCTTCTTATATTCTTCTATATCAATATTGAATTTTATTATATTGTAGAAGATAAATTCTCTAGAGTCATTAAATTCATTCAATTTACATAGTTCAGAGAAAGAAATACACTGAAGCTTATACTTCTCTATCAACTGAGTATTTATAAAAGTATAATGAAGAAAACCACTATCTATCATTGTATGTATATTGATTAGACTATTTATAATAATAGAGATTATAATTATATCTGCTTATATCTTCTACTCAAATCTTCAGCTGACTTGTTGCTTCTTAAACTTTTATCTATATTTTAGAATAAAAGCTCTTCTTTTCTCTGTTCTTATCTATTTGCAGATGATATAGTATTTATATATACAGAGAATCAACTCAGAAGAACTGTATTCAGATACTGATTTATAAAATACTCTGATTTATTACAGTGTATACAGACTTTTCTAATAATTTAGTCAACAGTGTTTTTATCTGAGATATTGAAAACTTTTGAATATTCAGTATTTATATAAAAGATTCAGTTTATTGATTCTGATTCAGATGTAGAGGTTGCTGCAGAGCAGTTTGAGATGTATATATTTATTCAGCAGAATTCTTTACAGCTTTGAAATATATAGAATTATAATAAATTGTTATTAAATAGACAGAGATCTGTGCAGTATTCACTGTATATTGAGAGCTTCAGACACTCTATACTTTGATTATACAATTAGATTGACTATGTAATCATGTATAAGACTGAGATCAAATTTTTCCTCAGTTTCATTATTAGATATCTTAATTCTGATCTTATATAATGTTTAACAAATTAGTCACTTTACACTGTTTATATTATAAATCTAGTTTCAGATTATATTTTACTAATAAATTAATGATTCTGATTTCATTTGATTTCATTTTACAAAATGAAATTAAATGAAATTATAATTTACTCTATATAGATTGGCAGTGATAGATAGATTGACAGCAGTAGATAGATTGACAATGATAGATAGATTGATAGCAATAAATTAGCAGTGATAGATTAGCTGTGATAGATTAGCTGTGATAGATTAACAGCAATAGATTAGCAGTGATAGATAAATTGACAGTAGTAGATAGATTGACAGTGATAGATTAGCAGTAATAGATTAGCAGTAATAGATTAGCAGTGATAGATTAGCAGCAATAGATTAGCAGTGATAGATAGATTAATAGTAATAAATAAATTGACAGCAGTAGATTAGCAGCAATAGATTAGCAGTAATAGATAGATTGACAGTAGTAGATAGATTGGCAGCAGTAGATACAGTGTCTTGCAATAAGTTTGAAATTATTGTAACTTCTTATTAAAATCCACTAGTTCAAAAGTAGTTTAGTAGTTGCACTGTATATTGCAGAACTAGTTCTGCTTGATTAAATTACATCTGAAAATCAAATATTTCCACTCAATAAAGAAAACATGTGAGGAAGAAGATAGAAAAAATGATAAAAAAGTAGAGAATAATATAGATAAGTGGAAAAATAGAGATAAATGAATGCATTTGTGACACTATAACTATAACTAATTACTATAAGTTAAACTATTTTTGAACTAGTAGATTTTGATGAGAAGTTACAATAGTTTCAAATTTATTATGAGATACTGTAGATTGATAGTGATAGATTAGCAGTGATAGATTAGCAATGATAGATAGATTGATAGTAATAGATAGATTAACAGCAGTGAGTAGATTGACAGCAGTGAGTAGATTAGCAGCAGTACTAAGCAAGATAGAGATAATATCTTCATCAATTATATCATCAAATTGATGTATTATATAATCATCAGAATAAAATCAAACTTGAGTTAAAATTATAATCAGTTTCAGATTATATTCTTACTTTTGATAGTCAGTCACTTTATATAGAATATCAAGATTTTTTAGTTTCATTTCACTTATGTTTTGATAATTCTAGTCACTTTACACTTTTATTCTGATTCTAATCCCACTAAAATCATGTTAAGAAATGAACTGAAATCAAATCAAATCAAATCAAATGTGTAATTTATGGTTTTAGCAGTCAGTCTATATACAACTGAAAGTTCAAATTCTTGAACAGTATATTAATTTTGATAATGTTATCTTAGTTCTATCTGTCTATTTCTAAGAGCTTGTGATTGAATTCAGATAGATAGATTATCAACAGAGTGTTCTTTTAATAAATTTCATTTAGTCAGTCTAATGTCTTGATTTAAAGTGTAGAATTAAGAAAGAAAGTGTTAAATTGTTGAAAAACTAGCTCTGATGTACACTGATTATTCAGACAGTGATTTATTCAGAGTTGAAATTTTGCTAATATATCATCATCTAATCTGCTGTAAATATACTATACTTGATTTGATAGTAAGTCTATCACTTGATTATTAATATTCAATTTGATATTTACTTTTGACTTTTATATAAGATATAATACTAGATCTTCTGCATACTTGTCAAGAATTGAGAGTTTCTTTCTTGAGAACTTTTTATAAGATGTGGGTGTAGAGAGAACAGTGAATGTAGATATACTCATTTCAGTAAGCTATTATTATAGCTCAGTTATCTGCAGTGCTTGCTGCTGAAGAATACTTTGTAGATCTAAATTATCATCTACTGTGTTCAAATACAGCAGATATTTATAGATTTATTGATAACTTATTTCAGTATCTAAAGATATATAATTCTAGAAAATGAAATACTTGTAGATATTCAGATTTTTATAAATACTATTTACAGTATTGCAGTATTAAGTTTATCAAACTTCTTTATAAATATTATTTACAGTGTTATGATTTGTAAACATTCAGACTTCTTTATAAAACAGTTGATTGTATCATAGATGTTTAGATATAACAGTCTATTTTTTCTAACAATAAGAGTATTTGAATTTAATAAGAAACTTATATAACAACTAGATATTTGAGTCTTTTTAATGTAATCAATATACTTGAGTATAGAAACTGATAATGAGACACTTGAGTCTTAAATATAATCAATGCACTCAGATATAGAAACTAATAACTAGATATTCAAATTTTAAATACAGATGAATTGATTTATAATATAACAGATATATCACTGATTAAGTAGATATTACTGATATTGTAAATTAAACTGTTTGTACTATCTATATAATTTATACAATCTATTTCAACAGCATTATCAATGAACTTGATACTATTCTGATAACAGTTTATAAATTGATTAAGAAAAAAAAGAGAAGAAAGATCAGAAGAAAAGATTGTATAAAAGAATTTTTATAGATAAGAGAATTGAAGTGAAAGAAATATTGAAGATCATACTCTGAAGAAGTACAGAGTGAAAGAATTGTTAGAGTATTAAAATATATATAATTATGAGATGAAATTATAAAAAGATATGAGAGAACTTCATGAGCATGTGTGAGCATATGAGTGTGTGGTAGAAGGTTGATTGTATAAATTAACTATCAACAAATGCTAATCTGTCACAAAGATTTACAATAAGAAGCTTCTGACAATTATATAATATCTCAAAAAATAGAAGTTCAAGCTCATGAGCATTGAGAAGTTTGAGATTATCACTGATTATAAGAACTTAGAATACTTTACAATTACTCACAAGTTTACAGAGAGATATACACATTAATTACTGTTTCTCAGCTGTTTTTTATTTGTAATCTATTATCAATCAGAGACAGAAAACACTTTTATAGATACTCTATTCTACAGAGAATAAGATATATTCTCTGATAATCTAGATAACAGATGAAAGTACTGAGAACATTG
>NW_025544872.1:0-11106 GCF_000150115.1 Histoplasma capsulatum G186AR | reverse complement strand
TAGAGAACAGTATCACTCAGGAAGATAGCACTACATATTCGGTAGTTCATTGAGTCAATCGGGGGGCAGATAAGGGCCGGTTTTGCTATCTCTTTCTTGATAGAATCTCAAAGTGATTGCAGATTCGGGGGGGGTTTTAACAATGGGTTTAATTATTTTATCTATACTGTACTTTTAATAAGATAGAAGTTTTATGAAATAATTTATATTAAATATATTTGTGAAGTTTTTATATATTTCAGAGAGTTTTTTACAGAGTTTTTTAAAATTCCTGAGCTCTAATTTTTTTAATACTTTTTTAATATCTATCATACTAGCAGCAAATATCTGAATATTTTTCTTTTTATATATTTAATAAATTAATAATTTGAATGCTTTTACTGATATCTGAGTGAGATCAGCAGTTCTATTAATATTTTTTTTATAGATATAATTATTTTCTAAGAAAATAAAACAATAATTATATACATCTAATAAGATTTCAAACTCTGTAAACTATAATAGATTGAATATTAAATTATACTTGAAATTCTATACTTCATATACAAAAACACTCTTCTTCTTATATTCTTCTATATTGATATTGAATCTTACTATATTATAGAAGATAAATTCTCTAGAGTCATCAAATTCACTCAGTTTATACAGTTTAGAGAAAAAGATATACTGAAGTTTATACTTCTCTATTAGCTGAATGTTTATAAGAGTATAATAAAGAAAATTACTATCTACTATTGTGTATATATTAACTAGGCTATTTATAATAACAGAGATTATAATTGTATTCATTTATATTTTCTATTTAAATCTTCAGCTGATTTATTGCTTCTTGAGTTTTTATTTATATTTTAGAGTGAAAGCTCTTTTTTTCTCTGTTCTTATCTATCTGTAGATAACACAGTATTCATATATATAAAAAATTAATTTGAAAAAACTGTATTCAGATACTGATTTACAAAGTACTCTGATTTATTACAGTATATATAGATTTTTTTAATAATTCAGTCAGCAATATTTTTATCTGAAATATTGAAAACTTTTAAATATTTAGTATTTATATAAAAGATTCTGTTTATTAATTCTAATTCAGATGTAAGAGTTGCTGCAGAGTGATTTGAAATATATATATTAACTCAGTGAAATTCTTTGTAATTTTAAAATATACAGAATTGTAATAGATTATTATTAAATAGATAGAAATCTGTGCAGTATTTACTGTATATTAAGAATTTTAAATACTCTATACTTTGATTATACAACTGAAAGTTTAAATTTTTGAACAGTATATTAATTTTAATAATATTGTTTCAGTTCTATCTATCTACTTCTAAGAGTTTATAATTGAATTCAGATAAATAGATTGCTAATACAGTATTCTTCTAATAAATTTTATTTAATCAATCTAATATTTTGATTTAAAATATAGAATTAAAAAAAGAGTATTAAATTGTCAGAAGACTAGCTCTAATATATACTAATTATTTAAATAATAATTTATTCAGAATTGAAATTTTACTAATATATTACTATCTAATTTACTGTGAATATACTATACTTGATTTGATAGTAAATTTATTACTTAATTATTGATATTCAACTTAATATTTACTTTTAATTTTTATATAAAATATAATACTAGATCTTCTGTATATTTATTGAAGATTGAAAGTTTCTCTCTTAAAAACTTTTTATAAAATACAGATATAGAAAAAATAATAAATATAGATATATTTATTTCAGTAAATTATTATTGTAGCTCAGTCATCTGCAGTATTTACTATTGAAGAATACTTTGTAAATTTAGATTATCATCTGCTGTGTTTGAATATAGTAAATATTTGTAGATTTATTGATAACTTATTTTAATATCTAAAGATATATAATTTTCAGAGATGAAATATTTGTAGATACTCAGACTTTTGTAAATACTATTTATAGTATTATAATACTAAGCTTATTAAACTTCTTTATAAATACTATTCACAGTGTTATAGTTTGTAGATATTTGAGTCTCTTTATAAAATAGTCAATTATATCACAGATGCTTAGATATAATGATTTATATATCTAATAATAAAAGCACTCAAACTCAATAAGAAACTTATATAATAATTAAATACTCAGATCTTTTAATATAATTAATATATTTAGATATAGAAACTGATAATAAAACACTTGAGTTTTAAATATAATTAATACATTTGAGTATAGAAACTAATAACTAGACATTCAGATTTTAAATATAGAGAAATTAATTTATAATTAGACTGACTGTATAATTATGTATAGAACTGAAATTAAATTTTTTCTCAGTTTTATTATTAGATATCTTAGTTCTGATCTCATATAGTGTTTAGTAAATTAATTATTTTACACTGTTTATATTATAAATCTAGTCTCAGATTATATTTTACTAATAAATTAATGATTCTGATTTCATTTAATCTTATTTTATAAAATAGAATCAAATGAGACTATAATTTATTCTATATAGATTGACAGTGATAGATAGATTGATAGTGGTAGATAGATTGACAGCAGTAGATAGATTGACAGTAATAGATTAGCAGCAATAGATTAGCAGTGATAGATTAGCAGTGATAGATTAGCAGTGATAGATAGATTGACAGTGGTAGATAGATTGACAGTGATAGATTAGCAGCAATAGATTAGCAGTGATAGATAGATTGACAGTGGTAGATAGATTGACAGTGGTAGATTAACAGCAATAGATTAGCAGTGATAGATTAGCAGTGATAGATTAACAGTGATAGATAGATTAACAGCAGTAGATAGATTGACAGTAATAGATTAGCAGTGATAGATAGATTGACAGCAGTAATAGATTAGCAGTAATAGATAGATTAGCAGTAGCAGATAGATTAGTAGCAGTATTAAATAAGATAGAGATAATATCTTCATCAATTATATTATCAGATTGATGTATTATATAATCATCAGAATGAAATCAAATTTGAGTCAAAATTATAATCAGTCTTAGATCATATTTTTATTTTTAATAGTCAGTCACTTTATATAAAATATCAAGATTTTTTAATTCTATTTCATTCATATTTTGATAATTCTAATCACTTTACACTCTCATTCTGATTCTAATCTCACTAAAATCATATCAAGAAATGAACTGAAATCAAATCAAATTAAATCAAATATAAAATTTATAGTTTCAGCAGTCAGTCTATTTATAATACAATAAATATATCACTGATTAAATAGAAGTTACTGATGTTATGAATTAAATTATTTATACTGTCTATACAGTTTATATAATCTATTTCAATAATACTATCAACAAATTTAACACTATTCTGATAACAGTTTATAAATCAATTAAGAAAAGAAAGAGAAAGAAGATTAGAAGAAGAAGTTATATGAGAGGATTTTTATAAATAAAAAAATTAAAAAGAAATATTAAAAATTGTACTCTAAAAAAGCATAGAATAAAAGAATTATTAGAGTATTAAGATATATATAATTATAAAATGAAATTATAAAAAGATATAAGAGAACTTCATAAGTATATATGAGTATATAAATATATAATAGAGAGTTGATTGTGTAAGTTAACTATCAATAAATGCTAATCTGTTACAATAATAATGAGTTATCTACTATCAATATTATAATCAGAAATATTTCAAATTCATCACTTATTTATACAATAGAGTGTAGAAATGATCACACTGATATGATAACTATAATTTATATTGTAGATGAAATTATCACATCTTCAGAAGTGTATACTTTCTTTGATTTAGATATACTATTAAATGTGATTCAAAGATTGCTTGAGCTTTTGCAAGCTTCTAAGCTTGCCAGCTCTTCTTATACAAAATAATTATTAGTGCATACACTATTCTTGATAATAGAGAGTGATGTACATCATGGAAGAATAATAAGCTGAAATTACTACAAAATACTGAGTGAATAAATATTGAGAGTTATATAGAGAAATTATTAGAGACTTTATAAGTACAAAGTAGAATCACAAAAAGAGGAGTATTATATAAGAGCATATGAGTATATAAGGGGTTGGTTGTGTAAGCTAACTGCTAATAGATGTTAATGTGGGACGTCTAAGTGGTTGTATTAGCATGCAGGCAGCGGTGCGCTAGTCTGTGATAGGCAGCCTAGAGCCAACAGTTAACCCATCACAATTAGCAAGTATTATATTGACAATATTGTTACTATATTATATGAATTATAATTAATTCTGATATATTCTATACCCTTCTATCATCATCTAGCTATTTCGAATATAGATACTTTTATTAAAGAGTCAAGACTACACAATCACAGAGTGAAATTGTGAACAGAGAGGTGTTTGTAAATGCATGTGAGCATATGAGTGAGCAAGTGGTAGAGAGTTGATTGTGTAAGTTGACTACTAACAGGTGCTAACCTGTCACAATTGTGAAATAAATTTTATTCCTGTGGTTCTTTTTTCCACAATAATTATAGATTTGGTTTTTATTTAAAAAAAAAAAAGGATTAGAAAAGCCAGCGTGGAGAGAAAACAACAATGATTCTGTCGATCACCTAGTCTCGTGGTATCTTTCGTCTCAATTGAATCAACACCAGCACACAAACAGAAAAGAGCGAGTGAGCGAAAAAATTAAAAAATCAAAACTCTATATTTCTTTGATCCCTGGTGGTAAATAGGGTCCCATTGTCTACTCCTTTGACAATGCTACATCTCATAATGAAGAGGACAATCCGGATCAATAAAATCGTTAGGGAGGGGTCGGGGTTAGCGAAACATTTCCTTGCACGAGAAATTCCCCTCGGATAGGACACCGTTGAATATGAGGGCCCTCCTTCGCTCGGCGGCCTGTCATGCTGAAGGAGTCTTGACTCTCGCCAGGGCTCTGTGGCTGCTGAGGCAGTTGCTGCTGCTGTTGCGCTACCACTTCTCTCGCATAGAACTCAACAAGCATTGTGCCATAGGCTTCCAGCTCTTCAACGGGAACGGCAAGACGGAAGTCATTTAGGAGGAGGAATTGAAGTTCAAGGTGGTTAAGCTCGAGGAGAGGGAGGCCACCAACCTAGATAAATTTGTCAATTACAACTGAAACCGAATCGAGTCACAAAAAGGCGGGAACCTGGGTCTACCTTGGCGTATCTAGAGTTGGTGTAGAAGACATCAGAGAAAAACTTGCTCGCACAAGTCACACCTGCGATAACTAGGCGGTGGATGTTGAAACTGTCGACCACAAAGTAATGAGGGAGACTGAGTATGTCGTCTTCGCATGTTTCCAGGACAGTGCTAGAAGGCACGATGGACTGTGAATATATTTCGTTAGGTGGGGATGGGGAGGGTGGATCGGTGTCTCGCGCCCGCATCTGAATGGAGGAGGGGGGCGTGGCGATAGAATCGCGTGTAGTGGGACGGTTTGAATTAACCGTAGACGGGAAGGAGGGTGAGGAAGAAGAATGTGGGCCCACACCGCTCCTGTATTGATCGGACCTTTGTTGCAAGCTGTGGATAAAACCTGTATTTGCCATCTCGGTCATGCGGTCGAAGTAGACTAGCAGGCTTAGGAAAACTTCATAGGTGGTTGGGCAGTACTTGTGTATGCGGCTCAGATAACTCAGAATAGTAATGCTTGGGACGTTTTTTCCATGGAAAGCGAGCACGCTGGTGGTCTGAGCACTGATGCCTCGTGTGTTGTCAACTGGCGGAATGCTCCGATGGTTATGTTGATGTTGCTGATCATTGGTTGTGGTTATCTTGGTCAACAGGCCAGCAACCATTTCGATGATATCTGTGACTGGCATCGAGCTGATCTCATACTGGCGGCCGACATCCTGCCGGCAACGGCCGCCGTTGCCTTGGTCTTGAGCCTGGAAGCGTCTGGATGAGGCGAGGATCTCCTCGTTGGCAAAGCTGCGAATATGGGACAAGCCGTGGACCTGGATGCGACTCGGGGTGGCTATTTCAGAGGGACCCAAGGAGTGCAGTGAACGGTAAGTTGGGTGCAATCTAGGAGACGAATGGCCGGATGGATGGTCATTATTCAAGCCAGAAAGCGTGTTGGATAAGGGAATGCCAGCCTGGTTGAAGCCAAGGCTATTTTGGAGAGGATGCTGACGGTCGGCAGACCGATCGCGATCTGGGAGGCCGCAGGGTTTGGGAAGCGAAGTCATCGACACAGCTGAGATTGGAGGCCCTGATGTTTGAGCGGGTGGCGGATCATTCTGTGAATCGTGTACGAGCGAAGGATTCACGGTGGGCGCGGAGGACGACGAGGAGGAGGGGTAGGAGGCTGGCTGAGGAACAGGGTCGGTATGTGGAACAACTTGCGAAGAATGGAAAGAGGAAGGGTGGAAGGGCGAGGGCGAGGGCGAAGGGGAGGTTGACAAACTGGACGTGGTGGAGTTGGAGTGGCAGAGCCTAGCTGGCTAGAAATGGGCCCGGGTGGAGGGGTATGTGAACGCTGATGAGAGCAACGACGTAGATTCGAGAGGGGATGAGAAGACAATTGCGAATGTTGGCAACCAGGCTCAGATGCAGGCTCAGAAGCAGCAGACACAGATATGAATTGGCCCACCGACGCGTTGAGCATGGCTAAGACTGACAGCTGCGGATCCCATATTACCATAGGAATGCAGGGGAAGGGGCAAGCATCATTTGACTCCCTCTCTGAAAGAGGGTTGAGGAGAGGTGAAAAAAGGTCAAACAAAGCTGGAACTATTATTATGTTCTTTACAGACACAACCTTGAGGGATATGAGTTAAGAGGAACACCAGTGATGTTTGCGATCACTGATCATTTATCTTGGTGATGGCATGTAACCTGTATACTTAGCTTTAACTAGAGTGGCCTTGTATTGTGGCGGATGTAAAGCTTGTGAAAACAGAATTTTCTGCCACCCCCTGAAAAGTAGTAGTAAAACACCACAAAAATAACCAAAATATCCACATATCTCTAGAATCATTCAAATATCATCTTTATCATCAAATACACACCTGGATCATCAAATACACATCTTTATCATCAAATCTGCTAATATGCTCTTTCAGCTCAGCAAATTTACCATCAATGAGATTGTACATCTTTTAAATAATGATTATATATCTGCTCAGATTGCACAGATCATTGAGTATTATCTAATCACTGTATATCAAATTCAACAAAATATTCACTGCTTTGAAACTGCTAGAAGTTCTCAATCAATATAAAGTATAAAGTCAAAGATCACATCAGATATCTTGTCAGATTTGAAGAACTTTTTTGAAATATATTCAACTATATATTACAATAAGACTATTTACTTTATGAAGAATGAATTTGATATTGATATTCATTTTTGATTGATATCTAGATTGTTGAAGAAACTGAATTTGATATAAAAGAAGATGATTAATATTGCAATTATTACTTATAGAATCTGCTAATCTATCAATTCTATTTGATATAGATTGAATTTATAATCACTTAATATAATGAAGAACTTTGAGCTGAATGATATATTCAAGTTACTCAGTATCAATCTGATCAATTTATCTTTTTAGATAAGAGTACTGTGAATAAATATACTGCAGATTAATGATATAAATAATCAAGCAGAGAATTTTCTTATTATATTAGAAGACTCTGTAAACAATCTCACAGATAATCAATCTTATCTGCAATAAATATTAATAAATATTTTGATTATAATATATATCAGAGATTCTATAATACAAAGAGATTCAATAAGTTTATATATATTCAGATACTGCTCAAATTGTGATGAGTTAGTATCTGTTAGTAGTTAACTTACACAATCAACTCTCTATTACCCACTCATTCTTTTATATACTTTTGTATATCTATAAAACATCTCTTTTCTCACAATCCCACTCTGCATTTGTATAGTCTTTAATAATTTATTTATATAATTTCTATTATTCTTTCACTTTATATTTTACTGCAGTGTAATCTCTGATATTCTTCTGTTCTAATTTTTTTTCTATAAGAACTTTTTTATATAATCTCTTCTTCTGATCTTCTTTCTTCTTCTTTTCTTAATTAATTTATAAACTGTTATCAAAATAGTGTCAAATTTATTGATAGTGCTGTTGAAACAAATTGTATGAACTGTGCAGATAATATAAATAATTTAATTTACAATATTAATAATATCTACTCAATCAGTAATATATCTATTATATTATAAATTGATTTTTCTGTGTTGATTTGAATACTCTGTGTCTATAATGGTATTTAGATACTTAAGTTAAGTTTAAAAATAAATTACTTAAATTCTATAAAACTATATTACTGTAATAGTACTGTAAAGAAATCTGAGTATTTAAAAAATTCACAACTGTATATCTATAAAGAGATTAGAATATCTATAAAATATTCTTTTTTAAAAGAATAAAAATTGAATCTTCTGATCTTCAAGTTATTAGAATCAAAAATTATAATTTTATATAAAAATAAAATAAACTATAAATACTTTTATAAATATCTCTCTGTGAATGAAAATCAGAATCTTATAGAAAATAATATTGAATTTTATAATTTTCTTCAGTAACAATTTCTACAGATAATAAAGCTTCAGTAATAATTAAATAATCTGAATATAAATACATCAAAAATCATACAAATATCAATACTTCTTATATATAAAAGAAGAGAATATCTCTTTTTTCTAGATAAATTTACAGAAAAACTTTTAATCTATCTGATCTGCAAATAAAAAATAAAAATTAAGTTTAAAGAAAATAAATCTGTAATAAACTCTCTATTTTTATAAACTTATTATATTCACAGTTGACTAGAAGAAAATATATTAGTCAAGTTTCAATCTTGAATTAAGTTATATATATATAAAATATACATCTCTAAAGAAGTCTTTTATCAACTAAATATTCTATTTTTGAACTCTATACTTCAAGTATATATAATATAATAATTGAATAGAAATTGTCAGAGAAATATACTACTAATAAACTATCTGTCTAATTTTAACAGTAAAATATATAAAATAGATGATTAGAACTGAGATGATACTGTTAAAATCAATTTTCTAAGTTAATATATTAGCTTTGAACTGCTCAAACTCTGTATTTTATATCTCATACTTATATATTATCATAACTGTGATAGATTAGCACTCATTGATAGTTAACTTATGCAATCAACCTTCTATCACACACTTATGTGCTCATATATACTCATAAAGTTCTCTCATATCTTCTTATAATTTCATCTCACAATTGCATACATCTTAATACTCTAATAATTCTTTTATTTCATACTTTTTCAAAGTGCAATCTCTGATATTTCTTCTGTTCTGATTCTTTTATCTATAAGAACTTTTTTATATAATCTCTTCTTCTGATCTTCTTTCTCTTTTTTTTTAATTAATTCATAAATTATTATCAGAATAGTGTTAAATCTGTTAATAGTGTTATTGAAATGAATTATACAAACTGTATAGATGATATAAATGATTTAATTTATAATATTGATAACTTCTGCTTAATCAGTGGCACATCTATTATATTACAAATCAATTCATCTATATTTAAGACTCAAGTATCTAGTTATTAGTTTCTATATCTAAGTATATTAATTATATTTAAGACTCAAGTGTCTTATTATCAGTTTCTATACTCAAATATATTGATTATATTAAAAAAATCTAAGTATTTAATTATTATATAAGTTTCTTGTTGAATCTGAATGCTTTTATTATTAAAAAAATAGACTGTTGTATCTAAATATCTGTGATACAATCAACTGTTTTATGAAGAGATCTGAGTATCTAAATTATAACACTGTGAATAGTATTTATAAAGAAGTTTGATAAACTTAGTATTATAACACTGTGAATAGTATTTATAAGAATCTGAGTATCTATAAATATTCTGTTCTTTAGAATCATATATCTTTAGATATTAAAATAAATTATCAACAGATCTACAAACATCTGCTGTATTTGAATATAATAAATAATAATCTAGATTTATAAAGTATTCTTCAGCAGTAAATGCTGTAGATAACTAAGCTACAATAACAGCTTACTGAAATAAATATATCTATATTTATTATTTTCTCTACATCTGTATTTTATGAGAAGCTTCTGAGAGAGAAACTTTCAATTCT
The DNA here is from genome assembly GCF_000150115.1 of Histoplasma capsulatum G186AR. Lineage (NCBI taxonomy): Eukaryota > Fungi > Ascomycota > Eurotiomycetes > Onygenales > Ajellomycetaceae > Histoplasma > Histoplasma capsulatum. The sequence continues at coordinate 983 of NW_025544872.1, read as the reverse complement.
TGACAAGTATATAGAAGATCTAGTGTTATATTTTATATAAAAGTTAAAAATAAATATTAAGTTGAATATTGATGATTAAATAATAGACTTGCTATTGAATCAAATATGATATATTTACAGCAGATTAGATAGTAATGTATTAGTAAAATTTCAACTCTGAATAAGCTACTATCTGAATAATTAGTATATATTAGAATTAATTTTCTGATAATTTAATACTTTTTTTTTTGATTTTACACTTTAAATTAAGATATTAAACTGACTAAATAAGATTTGTTAGAAGAATACTGTATTAGTAATTTATCTATCTAAATTCAATTACAAATTTTTAGAAGTAGATAAGTAGAACTGAGATAATATTATTAAAATCAATATACTATTCAAAAATTTGAATTTTTAGTTATATAACTACAGTGTAGAATATCTGAAATTCTCAATATATAATGAATACTGTATAAATTTCTATCTACTGAATAATAATCTGTCTCAATTCTGTATATTTCAAGACTGCAAAAGATTTCATTAAGTAAATATATATATTTTAAACTACTCTGTAGTAACTTCTGCATTTGAATCAGAATCAATAAACTAAATCTTTTATATAAACACAGAATATTTAAAAGTCTTCAATATCTCAGATAAAAATACTGCTGACTGAATTATTAGAAAAGTCTGTATATACTGTAATAAATCAGAGTATTTTATGAATCAGTATTTAAATACAGTTCTTCTGAGTTAATTCTCTGTATATATAAATACTGTATCATCTGTGAATAGACAAGAATAGAGAAAAAAAGAGCTCTTACTCTAAAATATAAATGAAAATTTAAAAAATAATAAGCTAGCTAAAGATTTGAATAGAAGATATAAGTGAATATAATTATAATCTCTGTCATTATAAATAGTCTAGTCAATATATATGCAATAATAGACAGCAGTTTTCTTCACTATACTCTTATAAATACTCAGCTAATAGAGAAGTA
>NW_025544873.1:0-10315 GCF_000150115.1 Histoplasma capsulatum G186AR | reverse complement strand
TCTATATATAATATTTATAATCACAATTATACAACATATATTTCTTATGTTGAGAGTGTTTTATATTGATTATTTCTTTATTTATTTGCTTAATATAATGCTTGTATTTACTGTGTAATAACTTATATATTCTGAATTTATTTATATCTTGAAATTATTGATGATACTGTTCATATTCTTCTCAGATTTATTATTTATAATTTATTTAAAATCTATCTATAGTTTACTGAATATATATTAATTTTTGAGTTTATTCTTTTTTTTATTAATATTTATAAATTATTTCAATCTCTGTTCTGATGATCTGTGTTTCATAATCTTCTTTACTTTTTTTATTGAATCTTTTTATTACTTTTAGATATTCTATCTTCTATAACTTTATTATTATATATAGTTTTTTATTTTATTTTTTAAAGTATTGTCTGATTATATATTCTGACTTTTTACAATTGAAATATAGCTTCTTATATTGATATTTCTGTTTTTTATCATTGTTCTTTTTTGACAGTAGAATGGTATTTAATTCTATTGAATATGAATTATAATAGTCACTCTGTTTCTTGTAGATTCTAGTTGTAAATATATAGTAATCTTTTTTCTTTAATCTGTATTTGTGAAGCTGATTATTGATTCTGACAGCTATTTTAATTATTATAGATAACTCTTCAGATTTCTGAGCTAGTTTTGATATTTTATTTTTAACTTCTTTGTATAGTTTTTGATAAAATTGTGCTGTCAAAGCTTTATTATTATAACAGATATATCACTGATTAAGTAGATATTATCAATGTTGCAGATTAAATTATTTGTATCATCTGTACAGTTTATATAATCTGTTTCAATAATACTATCAACAGATTTAACACTATTCTGATAACAGTTTATAAATTGATTAAAAAAAGAAAAAGAAAGAAGATCAGAGAAAGAGATTGTATAAGAGAGTTTTTATAGATAAAAGAATTGAAATAGAAGAAATATTGAAGATCATACTCTGAAGAAATACAGAGTGAAAGAATTATTAGAGTATTAAAATATATATAATTGTGAGACAGAATTATAAAAAAATATAAAAGAACTTTATAAATGTATATGAGTATATAAATATATAGTAGAGGATTGATTGTATAAGTTAACTGCTAATAAATGCTAACTCATCACATTATTCTTCTCTACTGAGATAAATGAGAATTTATAGATATTGAGTACAGCAGTATTCTTTATAATAAATATAAATTCTCAGATTGAATAATTATATTCTATTTATTTAATAAAATATTCACAATAGTGACAATTGATTCTGTTACTGAGAATTGTTTCAATTTCTTATTTGAGTTCATTGTTTTCTTTTATAATAGCAGATGATTATCAGTTGAAAGTCTTCTGTAAGAGAAACAGATTCTCAGCTATAAATTGAAATAGATTTGTATAAAAAACATTGTGAATATCAGATGAGATGTTCAGTTGATAGTTGTAAATATCTAATACTTCTACTACTATATATTTAATATAATGATAGTTCAGTGTATATAAGAGATAATCTATTCTTATATTTCTGAGATCTAGTCAAATCTTATCTTCTATATTATATTAAATTATAGAACTTCTTCTGATATTTATTTAATTCTTATAGTTCTGCTGAATACTAGTTATTGAAGCTTTGATTTATTTATAAACTTTTTTAAACTTTACTGATTATATTTTCTACCACTTACACAGAACTGCAGATATATATGATTTCTCAGAAAATCTCAGAGAAGTTCAGAATTTCTAAATTATAATTATATAAAAGAAAGAACAGACTTATATCTGTTATAGTAGAATTTTAACTGTTTATAACAATCTCAGTATACAGCAGCAGATTACTTCAATTATTTTGTATATAGTTACAGAACTTTTAGAGAATATTTTTAACTATCTATATTATTCTCTCAGTAGCTTTATTAATCTCTGAATAGTATACTGTTAATAACTTTCACTCAATTTTTAATAGCTGATATACACAGATTCAGAGTGCACTGATAAATTGATTGTTTCTATTCAATATAATAAATAAAGATAGACTATATATATAATAGAATGAGCTTCTGATAAAGATATTTATAATAATCTCAGTATTTATTTTATCACAGAGCTGTAGTATTATATTTTTACTGAGTCAGTTGATAATAATCAGAATATTTATAAAATCTTTACTTTCAGATAAAAAAACTGCAAAATCAATAGCTATATTATATTATATTTATTTAGAGATGAGTAGTGACTTTAGTATTTCTTTTCAGTATTTATATTATACTATCACTGAGCTGCAGTGATCACAATTGTGTATGAATTGATATATATTTTTTGATATATTCAGTTAGTAGAATTCTTGAATAATAATACTGTATATAATCTTATACTCTAAATATCTGATTATTAATGAGTTATAAATTTCTTATATAATTTATATTTATAGAGATTCTGAATCAGAGACTCATCATCTATCTTAAAAGTATAGACAGTTATTATTATTAATTAAATATACTGAGATATCTGTTCTTGAGTATATATCTGTGAAAAATTAAGATACTTTGCTTTGTACAGCTTTTGTGATCTATTATCAGAATTTATTCATCTCTACTGCTTACTTTTATTACTTTTCAAATGAAGATTTCTAAGTTCAGAATAGATTAACATATATATAAGAGCTATCTGATTATATAAAACTTTTTATAGTCACAGAATCAATTAATCAATATTTTCAGTATTTTCATCTATTATCTAAATTGTTGAAGAGTATATTTTATTCTCAGTAGAATAGAGTATCTGCAAGAGCATTCTCTGCCTCTGATTGATAACAGATTGTGAATGAGAAACAGCTAAGAAACAGTAATCAGTATATATATCTCTCTGTAAGCTTACAAGTGATTAGACTGATTATATGATTATATATAGAACTGAGATCAAATTTTTCCTTAATTTCATTATTAGATATCTTAGTTCTGATCTTATATAGTGTTTAGTAAATTAATCATTTTACACTGTTTATATTAAAAATCTAGTCTCAGATTATGTTTTACTAATAAATTAGTGATTCTGATTTCATTTGATTTCATTTTACAAAATAGAATCAAATGGAATTATAATTTACTCTATATAGATTGGCAGCAGTGATAGATTAGCAGTGGTAGATAGATTGACAGCAATAGATTAGCAGCAATAGATTAGCAGTGATAGATTAGCAGTAATAGATTAACAGCAATAGATAGATTGACAGCGGTAGATAGATTGACAGCAGTGGGTAGATTGACAGCAGTGAATAGATTGACAGTAGTACTAAATAAGATAGAGATAATATCTCCATCAATAATATCATCAGATTGATGTATTATATAATCATCAGAATGGAATCAAACTTGGGTCAAAATTATAATCAGTTTCAGATCATATTCTTATTTTTGATAGTCAGTTACTTTATATAAAATATCAAGATTTATTAGTCCCATTTCACTCATATTTTGATAATTCTAGTCACTTTACACTTTCATTCTGATTCTGATCCCACTAAAATTATGTCAAGAAATAGACTGAAATCAAATTAAATCAAATCAAATGTGAAATTCATAATCTCAGCAGTCAGTCTACAAGTGATTATGAAATATTCTAGATTCTTATAATCAGTAACAATCTCAAACTTCTCTATACTTACAAGCTCAGATTTTCATTCTTTAAGATATTATATAATTATCAGAAGCTTTTTATTATAGATTTTATAGTTGTATTCAGTAGATAATATTTTCTTCAAAATAAAAATGCAGAGTTGTAGAATATTTTCATTGTTATATTATATTAACACTTTATTTATTATATAATCTGAAATATCTATTTTAAGAATTATATACTTATCTGAGTTGAATGATTGCAGCATTGAGATGATTGTGAATATATACTTCAACTTCTTGAAGATAGTGTCTGTTTTAATAATTTATTAAAATATAGCATTCTTCTGTGTTAAATTCATTAGTAATTGTATGATATCTGAGAAGTCTTTGATAAATCTTTGATAAAAGTTGATAAATTCTAGAAAACTTCTAGTTTCTTTTACTGAGACAGATGCCTCTCAGTTGAGAATTGTTTTCACTTTTTTAGAATTTATTTATATATCTTTTTCAGTTTCAATAATAAATTCTAGATAGATTATAGATTTGATTTCAAAGTTATATTTATTGATATTCATCTGTAGTTCTGCTTCTTATAAATAGTCAAGTATTTATTGTATATACTTGCAATGTTTAATGAGTGATTCATCAGTGAAGATCAGAATATTATTTATATATACTAATATAATCTCATTAAGTAGATCTTATAGAGCTCAGTTAATGTATTTCTGAAATATACTAGAGATATTTACTAGCTCAAAAAGAGTCACTGTTTATTTATATAGTCTGTAATATATACAAAAGATGATTAGTTATTTATTATCTTTATTAATTCTTATCTTATAGAAGGCTGCAGAGATATTGAGCTTTATAAATTATTTCACTTTTTCTATTTATTTAAGTGTCTCATTGATGAATAAGAGAAGATATTGATTTTTTTATATAATTTTATTGAGCTTTTAATAGTCAATATAGAATTATAGATTTTTATCTGATTTCTTTATAAATAGTACAGATACTGCAGCAGATGAATTACTAACACAGATGAAGCTTTTATTCAGTAATTTATTGAATATTTTTTATAGAATAAAAAGTTTATCATATAATATACTGTAGAGAGAGTCTTAAGATAATTGCAGATTCTTATCATCTTTCTTAATAAGCTCAATTGTATAATCTATATCATACTCTTGATAAAAGAGAAGTATTTCAGCTGCTTTTTTATTAAATATATCTGTGAAGTTCTTATATATTTCAGAGAGTTCTTTATAAAGCTTCTTGAGATTCTTGAACTCTAATTTTTCTAATACTTTCTTAATATTCATTATGCTAGCAGTGAATATCTGAATATTCTTCTTCTTATATATTTGATAAGTTAATAACTTGAATATTTTTATCAATATCTGAATAAGATCAGCAGTTCTATCAATATTCTTTTTATAGATATAATTATCTTCTGAGAAAATAAAATAATAGTTATATATATTTAATAAGATTTCAAATTCTGTAAGCTATGACAGACTGAGTATTAAATTATACTCAAGATTTTGTACTTTATATACAAAAACACTTTTCTTCTCATATTCTTCTATATTGACATTGAATCTTACTATATTGTAGAAGATGAATTCTCTAGAGTTATTGAATTTATTTAATTTATATAATTCAGAGAAAGAAATATACTGAAGCTTATACTTCTCTATCAGCTGAGTATTTATAAGAATATAATAAAGAAAATCACTGTCTATTATTGTATATATATTGATTAGATTATTTACAATAATAGAGATTATAATTATGTTTACTTATATCTTCTGTTTGAATCTTCAGCTGACTTGTTATTTTTTAAGCTTTTATTTATATTTTAGAGTAAGAGCTCTTTTTTTCTCTATTCTTATCTATCTGTGAATGACACAGTATTTATATATACAGAGAATCAACTTGAAAGAACTGTATTTAAGCACTGATTTGTGAAATACTCTGACTTATTGTAGTATATACAGACTTCTCTGATGATTCAGTCAGCAGTATTTTTATCTAAGATATTGAAAACTCTTAAATATCTGATATTTATATAAAAGATTCAATTCATTGACTCTGATTTGAATATGAGAGTTATTATAAGATAATTTGAAATATATATATTTATTCAGTGAAATTCTTTGCAGTTCTGAAATATACAGAATTGAAACAGATTATTATTAAATAAATAAAGATCTGCACAGTATTTACTGTATATTAAAAGTTTTGAATACTTTATACTTCAGTTATACAGCTGAAAGTTCAAATTCTTAAATAGTATATTAATTTTAATAATATCATCTCAGTTCTATCTGTCTACTTCTAAAAGCTTGTAATTAAATTCAGATAAATAGATTACTAACACAGTATTCTTCTGACAGATTTTATTTAGTCAGTCTAATATTTTAATTTAAAGTGTAGAATTAAGAAAGAGAGTATTGAGCTGTTAAAAAACTAGTTCTGATATATACTGATTATCTGAGCAGTAATTTATTCAGAATTGAAATTTTACTAATATATTGCTATCTAATCTGCTGTGAATATATTATACTTAATTTAATAGCAAATCTATCACTTAGCTATCAATATTCAACTTGATATTTACTTTTGATTTTTATGTAAAATATAACACTAGATCTTCTATATACTTATTAAGAATTGAAAGCTTCTCTCTCAGAGACTTCTCATAAGATGTGGATGTAGAAGAAATGATGAATATAGATATACTCATTTCAGTAAGTTATTATTATAGCTCAGTCATCTGCAATACTTACTGCTGAAAAATACTTTATAAATCTAAATTATCATTTACTGTATTTGAATACAGTGGATGTTTGTAGATCTGTTGATAATTTATTTTGATATCTAAAGATATATAATTCTAGAGAATAGAATACTTATAGATATTCAGATTTTTATAAACACTATTTACAGCATTGTGATATTAAGTTTATCAAGCTTTTTTATGAACACTATTTGCAGTGTTACAGTTTATAGACACTCAGATCTCTTTGTGAGATAGTTGATTGTATTATAAATGTTTAGACTTAACAGTCTATATATCTAACAATGAGAGTATTTGAACTCAACAAGGAACTTATATAATAACTAGATATTCAGATTTTTTTTAATATAATCAACACATTTGAGTATAGAAACTGATAATAAAACACTCAGATTTTAAATGTAATTAATATACTTGAGTATAGAAATCTAACAACTAGATACTCAGATCTTAAATACAGATAAATCAATTTGTAATATAATAAATATATCATCAATTAAACAGATATTATTAATGTTACAGATTAAATTGTTTATACTGTCTGTGCAGTTTATATAATTTATTTCAATGATACTATCAATAAACTTGACACTATTCTGATAACAGTTTATAAATTGATTAAGAAAAAAAAGAGAAAGAAAATCAGAAAAAGAGATTATATAAGAGAATTCTTATAGATAAAAGAATCAGAGTAGAAGAAATATTGAAGATTGTACTCTGAAAAAGCACAGAGTAGAAGAATTATTAGAGTATTAAAATGTATGCAATTGTGAAGCAGAATTATAAAAAGATGTGAGAGAACTTTATGAGTATATATGAGTATATAAGTGTGTGATAGAGGGTTGATTGTGTAAGTTAACTGCTAATGAATGCTAATCTATTACAACTATCTCAGTTCAGATATAAGTTTAGCTGTTGATATTCAGATATATATTATACAGTTGATTCTGTTTATTTAAACTGGTATAACTTTTGAGCTGTTGAATGTTTTTCATCAATGTTTCTGAATATCTGCTGTAGCTGATATGTAAATCTGATATAGCTATAAAAAATTCTTATAGTTTATTCATTATAATCTTCTTTTACTTCATGAAATCATGATCTGATCTTTGATTTAAATCAATCAAATACAGATTCTATCAAGAATATTGATGCTAATAAGATTTTATCTGATTCTTCTATCAATTTAAATACATTTGCAATAAGATAGATGTTCATTTGACTGAGAAAAACTCTCAACTTTTTATATTCTTTACTGAATAATGTAAAAGAGTTGTATTTGAGTTCTTGAGCACTGATTGCTTACTTCAACTTGCTACAATATTTGAGTAACTTTTTTATATTATACTTTTTATTATTAATAATTGATTCTGTTTTGAATATTATAGTTAACTTTTCTTTAGAGCTTGAGAATTTATATCTTTAAATTTAGCTAGTTGTATTAAGCTTAGTTTTATCTCAATTAACAAGTTGTTTCTTTGAGTAGAAATCTCTGTGATCTTGAATTAAAGATGATCAATGTTGCTACTGAGTCTCTAACTCAGTAAGCTTCTTATTAATTATAAGATAAAATTGAGTCTTATAGAGTATTGCTGAGCTTGTTCACTGAGTCAGAAAATAGTACCACTATTACAGATTAAAATATAACATCAAGAGAAATATCTAGAATGACTAGTAATAGCTACAGTAATAATCTAAAATAGATAATAAGAATATCTAATAGAGCTTATAAGATAGAGTGAGTACTTAAATAGATATTGTAAAGAAGTATATATTAAGATGAGTTTATAGTCATACTATATAACTTGAGTATAAGTAAGAGGTATTATAGAAGATAAAATGAGATAAGATTAATTATAATTAAAAAGATAAACTTCTTGATTCTAAGAGTAATGAATGTGTTTAAATACATTTGAGTTCTCATATAAATTATCTTACTCACTCTGCTCATTTACTCACTTTGTTCATCAGTGATTATAATAAATATAGTAATCAGAATAAGCAGTTATATAATCTTATAGTAGTCTCAGTTAAGAATTGTTCCATTTCTGCATCTCTTCAGTTCTTATTCAATAAACTCTGACTTGTACCACAGATTTATAACAATAATATACTGTTAATTATTGCTTAAAATATTACTGATGTATTGATAAATTTAAATAATATAATTTAATACTTATATAGTTCAAATTTTATTCTGAATACAGTTTTTTATTCTTCTTCAGATTTAATCTATATGTAAGTGTATGCTTTTTATAAATCTAGAATAATAAATCATTTAACTTCTGTAAATCTATTTTGAATTTCTTTAATAAGCAGTAGTGAATATTGATTTTTCATAGTTATCTTATTTAATTGTTGATAATTTATATATAATCACAAACTTTTATTTTTTTTTAATATAAAGATGACAGAATATTCTGCTGATGATATTGATAATTATATAAATTCTTTCTTTTAATTTTTATCAATATACTTTCAAAATTTCTCAAATTCTTTTTCTATTATTCAGTATATTGATGTGAAGATTGATTTCTATTCTTCTTCTAAAAATATCTTATAATTTCATTCTTTATATTCAGATAAATTATCTCTTATAAATATCTCTCTGAATATATCTTTAAATTTCTGAAATTCATCTGCTATAATAACTCTGATTTTTTTTGATACTCAGTTTCTTAATATAATTAATTTCTACTCTTTGAAATTTCTGATCTGTTCTATTATTTAAATTTCTTTTTTTATAACTTTATTTTTAATTTATTTTATACTATAATTACTGAACTCTTGAGCTTCTATATAAAAAATACATTTATATTTTATCAATTTTATAATATCTTCTCTTCAATTTATATTGAGATTATATTTTTATAATCAGAAATATTCTAAAACAATATTATATTTTTCTATTTCAGTAATATCAAATCAGAATATCTTCTTATAATCTTTTTTTTTATAATTATAAGATCTATTTCAGTATCAATTTATTTAAAACTTATCTCTTCAAATCTCTATAGCTGATAGACTTTTTTTTTCTCTTTTTCTTTATTTTAACTCTAACTGTATATTTTTTATTCATGAATATTTCAGTCACTTCTGAATCTATCAGTGTATATATACTTTGCTCTGCTAAATTCATCTAAATTAATATATATCATCACTTTATCATTGCAGCTAATATCTGATTTTTTTTTTACTCAAAATATTCTTTTTGAATAAATCTCTAGTTTTTTAACTATTTTTTCTATTTAAGAGTTTCTTGATAATCTTCATAAATTACATTCTTTTTTCAATTTTGATTTGAATTTTATATTTTTATCTTTTATATAATTTTATTTCAGAAGATTGATGCTGTTTTATTGCATCTGAAATTATAATATATCTGTAGTTTTTATATAATTATATATCAATGTATTCATTCTTCTTCAGAATACTGTGTCAGCTTTATTAATCTTTATTAATGATATTTTTTACTTTATCTGTATACTATACTTTTGCATCAGTTATAATAGCAGTAAATTTATAATATTTTATGATATTTTTTGTGATTATAAGCCATTCTCAGATCTCTCTGCAATCTTTCTGATATAAAAGTTGATTTATATAAAACTTTTATTAATTTACTTTTCTACAGTATCTGAGAAAAGAAGTTATTTCTTCTTTTTTCTTTTCTATATTTTTGATATTAATTTTTTCAATATAATAATTATATTATTTCTGTATATCATTTATTTGTAGTCTTGAGCTTGACTTTATATAAATCTTTCTAATCTTTTTCTTCAAATTTCTTTAGCTGCTATTCAATATATTTAAGCTGCTTTTTCAAATAGTATAATAATTTCTCTTTAATCTGACTCTGACACTGACTCTG
>NW_025544874.1:0-9723 GCF_000150115.1 Histoplasma capsulatum G186AR | reverse complement strand
AGGCGGGGAGGACAGAAAAATGTTCATTATTTTCTCTCTCTGCCTGAACTTCGGGGATTGAAAAGCTATTTTGTGTGTGTGTGTGTGTGGGCGGGAGAGAATAAATATAATTCCTGTTCAAGCTTTCAGAATGCTTATGCTTCCCATGTATCGACGGGAAACTTTATTGTAGGATTCGGTACCCAACAATGTTTCCCTCAGCTGAATTGTTCATCTTTCTTATCGTCATACTCGGGAGTTATTCATTCTTCTGCCCGCTCAGTAGTTCGTATAAATTAAATTGTAAGAAATAAAAAAATTCAGATAAAGATTCAACTATCTATATCAGTTTAAATATAAAAATTTCAGAGAATAAACTATCAGAAATATTAATAAATATACTGAATTAAATTATTTCAGCATCTGAAGATACTCAGAGATCAGATAAAATTAATTTCAATAAATTATTCACTATAGTTATATAAGCTTGCAAAGAGAAATAGTATAATATATAAAAACAGAACACTCTCATTGAAAAATATAAGATCTATTATATCTGATTATCAAATATAGAATCAATAAAAAATTGCATAAGATTAATATTAGATAAGAAGAAAAGAAAGAGAAAAAGAAAGTTAAAAAAAATTTATTCATACACAGCTCTAGTGATTATCACAAAAGCTTTATTCAATTTCTAAAAATATATAAATACTATAAAAGTAAAGAAAAAAAAAGATATATATTAATAAAACATCTCAGCTCAATATCTTCAGAAACAATTTGTATACAATAAAAATTAAAATTCAGTTTATATCAAGAATTTCAAGATCTTAAAATAAATATATAGAAGTACAGAGCACATCTTCATTTTATAAAAAATCTGATATATTAATTCAATATCTTCAATAAGAAGATTTATAGAAAACTCAATAAAATAATAAGAATATATACACAGAAAGAAATTAATCAGAATAAAAGAAAATAAAATAGAAATAAATAAAGCAGTGAAATAAGTATCTGAATTTTTATAAAAATAAGTGGTAGATACTTATTCAGCAGAAAATGAAGAAAGAAAAAAAAGAGTGAAAATGAAAATAAAAGTGAAGAAGAATGAATGAGTTACAAAGAAATCAGAAATAAAAGCAGTAATAAATATATACAGAGTAATATTCAAAGCAACTATAAAGTATTAGCAGTTATTAGAATATAAAGAAAAGAATATATATTTACTGAAAGAATAGAAACTTCTTTTGAAACTTTATAAATAATTACAACAGAGATAAAAACAGTCAATAAAATAATTATATATAGAAGATAGAATATAAAATTGAAATAAGTCTTTACTATATATATAATTTATATAAGAAATAAATATATACTTATTCTGAGTATAAAAAAATATTATATTACTATTTGAATTATTCTATATATATATTTTCTTTCTATAAATGATTAATTCAGAGATTATATATCAATACAAAAAATAATAGTATTTATCTGATAGACTGAAAGTATATAAAAATAAGAAAATGATATAAAAATTAATATAGATGAATATAGTACAGAGATCTTTATTTATTATAATCTTAATAATACAGAGACTCTGAATAATTTCATCTACAATAAATTAGAATAAATTTATAGATAAAGAGAGAATATTGTATATATTTAATACAATTTATTTAAACAATATTGAAATCTCAGAAATGTATAAGATTACTAAATATTTTATACTTGCTTTAAGTAAAAAATACAATCAATAAATAACTAATAAAATAGATTATATTATACAGAACTTATATATAAAAATATATTTTATCAGATATAGTAAGTATAGAAGAAAAGTATAAGAAATAAAGAAAAAAACTGCAGAAGATATACAACATCTCTAAAAAAGTAAATAAAAATAAAAAATCAGTATAAAAGAAGAAAGAGAAATTGATATAAATAGAAAAGATAGAATCAGAGACAGTAGAAAAGATATAGACAGCAGAGAAAGTATAGATAGTAGAGAAAATAGAGATAATAGAGAAGATAGAAACACAGATAAAAATAAAAAAAACAGCAATAGAAAATAATATAAAGATATTTATTATCATATTATCTTTATAAATACTGCTATTACTGTTTATATTTATATCAATAATCTTATCAACTGTTTCATCTATATTTTTATTATTAATTAAAATATTCATATCATTATTATTGTATCTGATTTTTATAATATTATTAAAGACAATCTTCTTAATAGAAGTAAAATCATCTGCAGAGAGATCTTTGAAAAAAAAGCTAGAATAATTATAAATCAGATATATACTCTGATAATAGAAAGTAGAAACTAGTAATAATTAGCAATTATAAAAATCATCAATTTACAGTCAAATTAGCTTTTAACAAAATTTAATCAATAAAAACTTATTAGTAGATTATTCAATACAACTGAAATAATAAAAATCATAGCAATTAGATACTATATTATAGAATAGAGAGAACTAGATATTTAATAGAATAGAATAGATATATAAGATAATCAAAAGCAGAGTAGAGATAGAATGATTGAGAGAGAACAAATAAATAAATAGAATAGAATAGTTGTAAATATAGTGTGATTAATAATAAAATAGTATTGTTGTAATAAGAATTCTTATATATATAAAGTAAGAGTGTTTTATTGTTTTGAGCTAGACAATATACAATTACAACAATGACTTGATAAATATATACTACAAATGTTTCAGAAATAGTATATTATAAAGACAGATATATACAGCAGAATATTATTATAAAAGTATAGATAGATTTGATAGAGAAGAATATAGTAATTTCAGCTTATTATTCTTTCATAATATATATCACTCTCTATTATCAAGAATGATGTACACTACTGTACTAGTAACTATTTCATATAAAAAGAGCTTGCAAGCTGAAAAACTTGCAACAGCTCAAACAACCTTTGAATTATATCTGAATAAATAATTGATAACTTTTTTATAAAAAAATTAGATTATTTTCTGTTCAGAGATAATCTAATTATTTGAAAACTTTTTTTTATTATATTATTTCTATTATATAAATAGTAGAGATCAAACAGCAGTGAGAAGTTAGTCTATCAAATTCTATCTCTTTTTATATATAGAAATAAAAAAGTAGAAACAAAATAAATCTATATATTATTACTTATTTATTCTATTTCTCTGTATATATTATCTATATATTCTTTGATCTGCTTTATCTGCTGATTCTCAGTGTATTCTCTTTTTATACTATTATCTTTATAATAAAATTATACTGTAGCTGTTTCTATACAGCAGCTACTTCAACAACAGTATCAACAACAGAAATTATTATCAATTTTTTTTATTTATATAAAGATATAAAGGTTTCAAAATAGATGAGTAAGAATAAGAATAGTATAGTTAAAAATAGAAATCAATACAAGAGCAGAGAAGAAGAGTATAGTAGTAGATCACTAGTAAAGTGATAATTATTAAATACATATTCAGAGAGAAGCTGATACAGTCATTGTATATAATATTACAGAAAAGTTATCTTTTTTATATAATCAAAAAAAATAGCTTACTGTACAGAACATGTACTAGTTATTCAGAGACCTTGACTGAACATTATAGAACACATGTTCAAACACAGGCAAATCCACCTTCATATAACCACTAGTTATTGTGAGTATCTAGCAAGCACAGCACTGCTTAAATAGATGTGGTCAAGTGGCATTCTACCAAGCAAATAGAGATGCCAACATTTGTTTTTTCTTTTTCTTTTCTTTTTATCTTCTTTTTTTAAACACTATATTCTATATTTTGATATTACCGTCACTCCATTCTCAGATCTCTTTATATAATATTTTCATTATTGACTGTTGATATACGTTATACATGATATACATCACGATTCACTTATCAGTTTTTGATCTGTTTTTCATCGCTTTGCACAGCCCTGGTGGCCATGTCAACACTGTAGGGAGGAATGATAATAGATGGATGTAAAATAATTCCTAGCTGTGTTTCTAATGTTTATCCCCTCGTCTGAGGGCGAGGCAACAATTAGCGTATTTTTCTGCCACCCCAATTCATGACTGCTTACTGGCCGGAAGCCGATAATTCAGCTTGCCTATTGGCCATATAAAGGCGGTCAGGCACGACGCTAATTGTTGCCTCGCCCCCAGACGAGGGGATAGGTATAAAAGATACATTTGATTGTGTTTTTCTCTCTCAAATGCATGTATAGAATGTAAAATTCATTCAAAAATGATCGCATCAGAAGATTAAGAATAACCAAAACCGCAGCGACATTGGCTGCATATTTAATCTAGATTATGACGGGGCAAAATGCTAGCCGATACGACACAACAAATGGAGCTGGAAGGGCATTCGCTAACGATTATCGCTAAAAAGTAGCTTTCGGAAGATTGGCGTGAATGGCGTACAATTGTAAGACCAACAGTCAAAAGCCGAGCAAAAAACTGTGGCAGATATCAAGCTCAAGTTGAAATCAATCCATCGCGGATCGGGACGGCCGGTGTCGCGGTCTTACAAAGAAAAAAAAAAGTGAAAAGAAAAATATGGTCGAGGAGATGAAAAACAAAACAATCGCTACGCTATTATTTCCAGGAAAAGAAAAGAAAGAAAATCATCCAGATCATCATCCAGAAGAGGCGAGTTTTAGATGGCAAAATAAAACGGCCGGGAGAGTAGGGCCTACATTAGCTGCGGTAAATCTTCACGACATTTGCGACCTTCTTTCGACACATAGGACATATGTCAACTTGTTTGGCGCAACTGACGCATGCGCACACATGTCCACAACTGTAGAATAGCGCATCCTGATCTTGGCTATAGCAGATTTGGCAAAGGTCCATTTCTTCATCTGCGACTTCCCAGTAACTGATGCCTTTTCCATGTCGTTTGCCAGCGCGGTAGCCACCGACGTACTTATTCCCAGTCTTGCGTTCTACGAACGTTCCCTGCCCATTCCGCTCATCTTCGAACCAATCTCCGTCGTATGTATCGCCAGAAGCGAACTCCATGACACCTTTCCCATGACGTTGTCCCAAGACGAAATCACCAGTGTAGGTAGCACCAGAATCCGATATGTGAGTTCCTTTGCCGTGATAATATCCCTTTTTGAAGTCGCCGGAATAATATTCGCCATTGTAAGTGGCATCAACAATTTTCGTGCCCGTGAGAGACTGGGTTGGATGTCGACGAGATAATGCCCAAAGGTATTGAGCTAGCAGATCTGGATTCGCGAACGAACCTCTCTCTGAAATCTCCGTGGATCTATCATTATGGCAATGTTAGCAAGGCAAAAACCTGCGTGAATAAATAAACAACACTAAACTACATACTGTGACTTTGGCAGTACCTCCCCGACAAGGAAACATTCACCGTCTCGATCGGCAGATACGATTTTGTTGAACCTATCGTTACTGGAGATGGACAAAATTGATATGCCATCAACACGATGCCAAAGATGAAATAGTTTATCATCAGGCCATCCAAGAGCGGCACGGACAGAAGCTTTGATAGACGAACTTCTCTTGGAGAAGAAAACTCCAGCAACTCGGAATTCTTGCTTTTCTATGTCAAATATTTGGACAAAATAATATACTTGAGCAGGTAGTGGAACCAGCTGATGTGTTAGATCTTCAAATGGTAGTTGAGCAATTTCATTTATATCGTTCTCCGCATTTTCTGTCAGAGCAATCGCTTCTGAGTTCTCATTGGAGGCAATTACAGTCTGATGTTCAGGCGCGGTATCTCCCATGACTGAGTCTTCCTGGGTAAGAGCCGGTGTCGAAATATACTCAGCGCTAGGAGTCGCATGGTCGACAGAACCAGCTTCATTGCCTCCGTGGTAATCGCCCGGCTGTTCTGATGTGGTACTCTGGGATGCCGGATCTGCAGTTGCGACAGCCAAAATGCTGATGTCCTCCGTACTGGGTTCTGCATCGGTCATTTGGACATCTGATATTGGGATATTGGAATCCTGTCGGGCATTGTCGTTGTTATTAGAGGGAAGCATATTTGCATGGTCCGGCGTCACAGTCTCATTGGCTACTTGTACTACTTCTGGTTGCGGGTTAGAAGGCGCTAAATTAATACTGGTGCTTGCTTCCCTGTCCGTTGGATCAGCAGGAGGGTTTAAATCAGCCATGCCGGTATTCTGGGTTTCCCGGATGCTCTGTTCTTCCAATGGAATTTGGCTGGCGAGGCTGCTTGGCCCGCTCGCTACTTCTGCGGCTGCTTCAGAAGAATCTTCATTTTCAAATACGTTGGCAGAAAGTTGTGGGTTGAACACAGCGAATAGCTTTGCGTCATCTGATATCAATGATCAGAATGGATTACAAGGTTTGGACTTAACACATTCAGGTTACTATATAGGTGGCGACTTCACGGACTCACCTTCAGTCAGGATATGCATCCAGAGGCGCAGAGAGTTCATCTCAGAGCACACCAGCGATTGAGAAAGATCCGGAAGAGTTGTGAGCTGCGAGGTGGGGGGGAAACCGGATTTTGGACGGCCGATCTTCCACAGGCGGATATCTTTTGACTTCACCTGTATATCCCCATTCGACTGCCACCTTGCCAACTTCTCCCTTAGCTCTGCGATTGATGTACTTGCCGGCAAGGTCAAATATCGGATTTGACCAACAGCTCTGGCAGTTTCCATCAAATCATAGGCATCAAATAAGCTGTTACTCACCAGAGAGAGATCACTGAGTGAATATGCCTCAACGGTAACAGGGGGTGCCGAGGCGAATGGCACATGTCCAAGTTCCAAATAAGCTTTTCTTGGCCCCGAAATATCCCATGGCTCAATTTCTCTGGTCAAGAATCGGGGAAGCACGTCATTTCGTACATACATGACAACCACAGCAATATCGTGTCCAGACCTATCACGTGCTCTTGTGTCCTCAGGTGGAATACCTTCATGAGCGTTGATCGCCGCCTTTCTTGTCAGACACTCAATTTTGTTATCGCCTGCGTCTTCAAAAGCAAGCCATCGTGATCCCGGTCCAGTAGGACGGAGGATACTGTAGAATTGCCCTGACGTCCGCTTGCCCTTGTGGACAACAAACCCGTAAAGACTGTATTTTCCAGATCGAGGATCTGCGACAAAATCTGAGAGATCAAGTTCTTCATCTATCCCCACACGGCGGGAAATGAGTTTCCAGTTACGACTGGGCTTGTCAAATTTCTGGCGAGCTAGTTCTACATGGAGAACCGCAGGTAGAGACCACTTTCCAGGTTTGTCGCTCAAATACTTCTTTACCCCCGACTCCACGTTCTCCGAGGTTTGCGCAGGAACGCTAATTTTAGAGTTGAAGTCTCCGCGGAAATAGTTGACTGTGTCCAGTGGTTTATCAGGTTTAGGGTCTGTAATTGTGTCGCCGCAGTTCACCATCTGACCGTCGAAGATTTTTGCCAATTCAGCAACGGCATCAGTTCCTTCCAGTTCTAATTCAAGAGAACGCCGGAACCTCTCCCAAAATTCCATCACGTCTCTGGAGAATTCTTGCAAATTGCGAAGAGTCTGAGTGACAAAATCAGTATCAACTGAAAGTTGGGGAGGATGTGGCGTCCGTAGAGCTAGTAAAAGCTTCTGTAAAGCCTCACATAGGGGTCTTGGTTTAACCCCCGGAGTGGTGAGATGTTCCAAAATGTTCACATCCTGAATAATTTCCCGGAACGGCGCCAGGAGAAGCCACGATACCAAACCAGCAACCTCAAAGCTATATTTCAAAATAGAATCACCCATGGGCCGGTAACCAGTTAGGTTCAAACTGTCCCAGATAGGCTCGCTATCGCTTGAATGCCACCAGAGAGACTGCGTGGGATCATCGATAATTCGAAGATAGGCATCAAAAGCGAGAGTGTCATTTCGGAGCAGCGCTTGTCTTTGGCCACGATGTCGTTGGTGAATCTGATCCCAGGGCCCATGAAAGGTTGTCCAGCCCCAATCAACGTTGTGGGAGTTAAACTGATGACATGAGGACTGCATCCAAGCAGTTCGCGGCTCGTTGGGGTTGTATATGATAACTCCGATTTGAGCCGATACTCTCCAATCCCTCGGCGGATGGGATTGTGAAACTTTTCTCGGATGCTCACTTGCTGGCTCCTCCGGGGGTGTAGGTTGACCGTTGTCTTCAGAGGAGAGCTCCTGTTTCTCGTCGTTCTGAGAGACGGAGACTGAGACGGTTGGAGCTTTACTGGAGTCTGCCGAAGCTGGGAGAGTTAAATCGACCTCTGGTACCAAATCGCTCAATACGGCATTTGGAGGGCCTTTGAAAACCCTGAACTCGGTCTCGGGGATATCCTTATCCTGTGTAGGGGGCGTAGCAGATGACTCAATGTAGATGCTCAAAGAGTTTACGTTGTTACCCCTGGGGAAAAACTTTATAGTCCAGTAAAGACCGCCGATCAAAGCAGCTGGAGACCTCATGATAGTGGCACGATTTGGTTTTTCCTTGGTGCCCCGTACACCTTTAAACTTCCAGGTCAGGCGGGCTTTCTCTGCAGGTTTATATTCAGGGTCATCAAGTTCTCTGTAGAAGGTCTTTTCCCAGTAATCGTCTATATATATATATATATATAATGTATAACATCGAGCAAGTTAGAAATGTGGAAAGTCCCTAAAGAGTGCTTTTCTTGTTCACAAGACTTGGAAAATGGTAATTAGTTTAAAGACTTACAATCCAAGGCACTGTAATCGTCACCAGACTCGATTTCTTTCATCTCCTCCTCATCAGGAGACGATGTGTCCTCCTCAACATCGGCCCAGTAAGCATGTTCCTCTTCCCCGCTGACGGGAGATTCCTGGGAATTACTTTGTGAGTCATCTAGTGAACTATTCCGTTCGGGAAGGCTGTCGGCAAAATCCTGAGACGAGGGCTGTTCCGATGGAAGTTCTGTTTGAGGATCATTGTTAGGGGATGGGACTCCCGTTACTGTAGGTCGAGCCACATTGTGATCCGTAGTTACGGCTATGGGTGGCTCTGAAACTGGTGGAGATGAGCCGACAGCTAGTATAGAATCGTTGGCAACATCAGGGCTTCCAGTTGGTTCGGTTTCCATGTTTTCGGGGATGGAGCTAATTGTTCCGTGTTCATCAGTTGATTCCGGGAGAACCGTATTCGAGAAGCTCTCCTCTGGTTCTGGCTGTGGAGCATCAATGGTAACATCCATACGGTCCTCTTCAAGGGGCTGGGGCCGATGAGGGGCTGATTGAGGATTTGAATGAGGAGAAGGAATGGAAGCAATGGCCGTGGGGTGCGGCTCTCGAGTAGCATCCTCGCCGCTTTGGGATTGAGTCAGTCGATCTGGCGCGGATGTGATATGAGTTGAAGACGTTGTAGATTGGTAAGGAGGTGACTGAGGCAGGATAGACTGCGAGGAAAAAGGAGAACGGGGTTGGGAGTGTTCCATCAAAGATGAATTGTGGGGAAGAGCTGGGGCAACTGGATTCTCGACGTTCACGCTGGGGTCCAGAGCAACATCCATTGCTGGGGATCGGTCGCTGGTTACGGTGTTGATAAGCAAGGACGGGAGAGATGAAAAGGGGAATGACGGATCTGGACGAGTTCGACGTGCAGAGGGCTGAAGCGGTGTGGCTCAACAAGTTAGCATTAGATGCAATAGGCAGCATTAAAATCAGGAGTGCAAGTCAGTCGGTGAGAACTCGTACTCGTAGTTAACCTACCGCGCGAATGACTGATAGCAACCA
>NW_025544875.1:0-9532 GCF_000150115.1 Histoplasma capsulatum G186AR | reverse complement strand
GTTCTCTTTCACAGTACCCACTGCAAGATTACTATGGGTCCCATGCTTCTCCCTCCACCTCTTGAGCGAATCGTTCTTCGCCTGTGAGTTCACCTGTAAATAAACCTTCTTAATGCCATTTTGCACCTCGCCTGCATCTAGTCGG
Organism: Histoplasma capsulatum G186AR; assembly: GCF_000150115.1. Taxonomy (NCBI): domain Eukaryota; kingdom Fungi; phylum Ascomycota; class Eurotiomycetes; order Onygenales; family Ajellomycetaceae; genus Histoplasma; species Histoplasma capsulatum. The sequence goes on along the minus strand of NW_025544875.1, from coordinate 9,387 downwards.
ACCTGGAACTTGGTGTCATTATCCTTCGCTTGCGCCGGTGCAATACGCTTTCCTGGTGTTTGCTTCTGGAACAACTTTTTATAAAGTCCCCTCTTAAAAAGAGCTTCCTCAAACTGCTTGAGAACCTTAGACATAGCTTTTGTAAATTAAGGCTTATTGAAATTCAAGAAAAATGTATGTTTATCAACATTGATGTAAGCAGGAATTTGATAACTAGTCAATGAAAAGAATTGCAACATTCAGAACACCGACATAGAATCAACTTGTATTTATATTTTCCATAGTGAGTTTGCTATCAGTGTCTTTATGCACTAGTGGCTAACTGAAGTGATGCAAGACTCTCAAGTAGGCAATTGTGATCTGATTTTATAGATATTGTTGGTTATTATGATGCAAGAAGACAGTATTGATGATCACAGTGTTTTACCTGAGCAACTACTTGTTCTGGTGCTAAATTGAATGATATTCACTGGGTGTCACCTTGAACAATGAGCTGTGCTTATTGTGAGCTGTTTTCCATTTTGTGTGATTGATTGAATCTTGAAGATTCTCTCAACTCATGCTTTACATACAGTATCCTCATACATCTGATGTCTTTCATTACCAACAAGTTTGATCCTGACAACAATAGTTGTCTGAGATAGTGTGTGATGTGTCATATAACAAATAGCAATTGCCTTCAATACTAGTAGGCAATATTAAGTTTTGAGCATGCTTGAGTCTTATATGCTACATCACTAAATAGAAACAGATGATGGGACTGCAAAAGCAAACAGAGAATGTCAACAAGAGTAGATAATTGTGATACTAGAGACACACTGCCAAACCCACTGTGTTAAACAAGAAATGAGGCAACAAGACTTGATATCACAGGTGCTAAGGTAGGGAAGTTCAGATTTTTCTCCCATTTGACCTAGACTAGTGAACAGGTCGGCCCCAAAAATCCTCTGATGTGTTTTCCTGCTTCAGTCCGTCCTCCCAAGGGATATGTTATATTATGGGATGTAGGCTATGCATAATGTTCCCGCCCCATACCGTAGTTCGGCGCATACATCGTATGCGGTACAGCATATAGGGGAAATTCCATCCTTGGCTTTCAGTGGTGGGAAATCTGGTAGGGAACTCTTCTGCTAGACAATGCAGTCACCTTGAGTTGCTCGTCGACCCTCTGGGTTTCGTGGGGTGTTTGAAGGAGCAGGACGAAACCCAGCCTCTTCCGTTCTGCCATTAGACGGTCAACGCGGTCGGACAACGTCCAGTAATAAGACAGAATATGGCCATCTTCCTCACTAAGTCCTGGAGTTGCCTCCCACACGGCTGGCTTCCGGGTTAGAAGAAGACACTTCTGCGCGTAGAGATCTTGTGGCCAATCCTCAAATTCTTGACACTATTTCCCGCGGTTGTAATTTTAATCTTCTTGGTCAGGTCTTTGTCCTAATCATATCAGTTCGTTCACTCTGCGCCCTCTTTCCAGATTTTGCTCGAATTTCAGTCCGCCACGATTGTAGATGATGCCGTAGCATAAAGCCGCGAAAAGCCGCCACAATGTCTTCTCGAGGCTTTAATTTCAGAATGTTCGATATCCTCCGAACACTACTGGTTAAGCCTATGTATGGCCGGAAGAATATGCCCGGGTTTCCTCCATTACCAGCAAATCGCATCAATGCTCAATTATGTAACCACTATCTATCACCAATGTTCGGCCCCGCTAATTCCGTCTCGATTAAAGGGTGGTTGTTATACCATTTGTCCGAATGAGAGCCTCCGCACGCATATTGCGGCAGCTGATTGTTTCGTCGCATCCTGCACTGCGGCCCAACTATCCAAGTTATATATCCACAACAGCCATTCCCCTCAGCCGACGACTCCTTAAATAAATCTGTCCTGTTGGTTGGTTCCGTATCATGACCGGTGAATGAAGAAGAACTGGTAGAGTATTGTTCGAGGATATATTTTAACATCATCGAAGGCTCTGAGGATTGAGGATCGAACTGTTCAGGTATGAATTCTAGTTCATGCTCCTGCCTGGGAGGTGGCTCAAGCGCGAATACCTCGTCAGCAGTCGTGAATTGACAGGAAAGGCTGCTTTCTAGGCAAATTATAGGAGAGACAGGGTTCAGATGCAGACGACAGAAATCTATATCTTCTGCATGGGATGTCAGATACTATCAGAGTGCATGCCACATCAGTCAGAGCATGAGCAACTGGAAGGTGGGGGACTGATTGTTTGATTCTCCTCTTTGGGCCGGATGACGATTTCAGATTTTGTCATTTTGTACCACCAAGATAATCATGCCCTAAGCTACTTAGCATTCTAGCCAAAATATCAATAATAATGGTTCAGGAGAAAGACATATCATACACACCTTAAGAAGTAAAGTCCTCGGCCATAGTGATGTCGTACCGTCGAGTCAATGCAGTCCCCCAGATGGATACATGTACATCTTGGACAGTGGTAACTTGGATACCTTATAAATTTGGTATGGAATATCCCTCCCCAGCCTTCTTTGCCAGATCTTTTCGAGACCCCTTCGAGCCGCTTTGATTTGTTAGGGTTTAAACCGGCTCTTCCAGCACCCTAGGCCCTTTCTTTGTCAAAGGGTTTTTTCAGCATCCTATGGAGTTTGTATATGCCAATAAGATTGCAGCGGAAGAATAATTGGACGAAGGCTAGATCTTTTGATCGATCGTAGAAAGATCACAGACTAGTGGAGTTGGAGAAGTCCAAGGAAGCAGTAAAGGAACAGGTAAGGAGAGGTAATGGGGAAAATCAGAGGGCGATATGTTGGTAATATAAAACCAGTCCCTTTAATTCTTCATCGTGTCAACTTGATCGAAATGAAAATGATACAAGCGGGCGAGGGGGATAAAGGGCAGATTGGCGAGTTTCCTCCGATTTCAGGGGCTTCTGTTAGTTTCATGGCTACAATGATTACCCAGTCTAACCCACCGCTTTCCGGTAATAATGATAATAAGGATACTTATAGTAATCGAAATTGAAGATACTTACTGTATCCATTGCGCTACAGAATATTGGTGAAACCATGAATGTGAAGATAGCTTATTGTGGCGGACGTAAAGCTTGCGAAAACAGAATTTTCTGCCACCCCCTGAAAAGTAGTAGCAAAACACCGCAAAAATAACCAAAATATCCACGTATCTCTAGAATCATTCAAATATCATCCAATTCATTCAAATACGCACCTTTATCATCAAATACGCACCTTTATCATCAAATCTGCCAATATGCCCCGCAACACCCACCGTTCTACTGCCTTGCAAGCTCATAAAAGGACTCCAACTACCCTGCGCCTTCATCTGCCCAAACCACCTGTTCCGGATGTTCCAGATAATGACAAGAATCCAACTGATGATGAGAAGGAGGAGGAGGAGGAGGAGGAGGAGGAGACACAGTCAGAAGATCCTCAATTTCTGCAAACACCTACCCCTGAGCCCAAGATCTCATTCAGGCTGTATGAACGGGTGATTATCAATGGGATAAAGGAGCCTATAAAGATCAAGTTATGGAATGTCACAACAAATGATATGACTGTCAGCTTCTATCATATTCAATATACTGCAAAAAGAATAGCTGAAGAGTATGTTATGAAGCAGAACTGCAAGGAGATAGAAGTTGCAAATTGTATAGCAGTCATCTCATCAAACAAACATGGATCTTCAATTAAAATCACCCTTGAGAAGGAGACAGATTGGAGAGAGATTATCACTCTTTTGAAGGAGTTATATAAGGAGAAGATGAGCAGATTTAGCATTGAGATTACCACCTCTTTTAATCTTCTTGATATCTCAACTCTATCCTCAAACACCTCTGTAATACACAGTTCTGCAGCTTTCATTGGAGTGTCGGATTCACAATTAACAACCCAGACATTGGCATCAAAAAGAGCATTAGATGTCAAAGAAGAAGTAATCTCACCACCTGCCAAATCCCCTCTCTATCATCCTGCCAAATCCCCTCAAATTCATGAAATATCCGATGATGAAAAGCTGCCGCCTATGTGTACAAGATCCACGGCCACTAGCCAGCAGCTGAAGGAGGCTCAAAATCAACAGTCAAATGAGTGTGATTCTTTGCAGATTGGGTGTGAGATAACTGCTCACTGGCATTGTCAAAAGATGAATTGTCATAACTTTGAGCAGGGCACTTGTTGAATGGCTTTTGATGATACTCATATTCAACTTCTGAGTAGTGAGATTGCCAGTTGAATAGATGATGTTGAATGTGGACATGCAACAGTTAAAAATCCATCAAGAAAGATGACAAAAAGATTAATGGATAGAAAGAAGAAGAAGGAACAAAAAAGTGAATCTATCTCTGCTTCTAACCCTTCTATACAGACACCTCAGATGCCAGCAGTTATCTTCCCTCCCTCAACTCCTTCTTCATCTAATATTGTGTCTCCAAGTGAGATAATCAATGTGATGGTGATGAAATATATGATGGAAGGAATGGGAGGCATGGAAGGACTGAATTCAAACTTGCCATCAAATTCAAACCTGCCATCAAATTCAAACCTGCCATCAAATTCAAATCTGCTATCAAATCCAAATCTGCTGTTGAATCCAAACCTGCCGTCAAATCCAAATCTGCCGTCGAATCCAAACCTGCCTTCTATTCAAAGTAGTTCAATCTCTCAGTTTGGTGAACATGCGGATCTGTTTATTGATGAGTTCTTCAACTGGTTGATGACAGAGAGACCTCAAAGAGCAGAAGCTCTTTTAACTGCAAAGAGCATTATTCAGAATGAAGGATTTGAACTGGATCATATACAGACAATGACAAATGAGCAGGTGATTCAGTTGAATATTGGAATGGGTATATTCTCGATAATAAGAGATGGGTTAAAGAGTTCTATCTGGCAGTCACAGTTGAAGGAGATTAAATTGTCTTTATCTGCTGTTTGTAGTGATGACAGCAGATCTCATACTGCTTCTGCTTCTGAATTTGAAACTTAGATATTATATATCATCATAATTGAATTGCAATCTGAATCTTTCTAGATTTTACAATACTATTCTATATGAGCAGATCTGAAATATCCTCTTGCATCTTCTTCTCCCATGAAGTTCTCAACTGCATGATGCAAGAAGGCTTCAAAATCTCCATCAAACTGATTCTCTAACTGACATCTGTATCTTCTAATCCATTCTTTCAATGTGTGAAATGACTCCTCTATAGGATTATAATCAGGAGAATATGGGGGTAAGAATAAAAGTCCAATGCCAGCTTCTCTGCAGAGATCTCACAGTGCTTGTGAACAATGAGAAGAGCAATTATCCATCACTAGGTAGTGATAACCTCATTGGCATTTGAGCAGTATTTGGACATGTACAAACTCATTGAACCTCTCTGTATTATAGAACCCCTGATATATATTATAATCAAGATATCCATTGACACTTATCACAGGTAAGATTGACCATCTGCAAGATCATTTACAGAGCCTTCTAATGCAACAAGGGAATCCTCTGCTTGACCATCCATATCATCAATCTGCAGTACATTCATTCACAGCACTCTCATCTAAAAATATAAGTTGATCAGATTGATACTGAGTAACTTGAATACACCATTCAGCTCAAAGTTCTTTGTTGTGTTGAGTGGCCACAGGTTCAACCTATATCAAATAGAACTGACAGATTAGCAGGTTCTATAAGTGACAATTGCAATAATTAATCACCTTTTTCCATGTCAAATTCAGTTTCTTCAACAATCTAGATATCAATCAAGGGTGGATATCAACATCAAATTCATCCTTCACAAAGCAGACAGCCTCATCACAATATGCAGTTGGATATGCCTCAAAAAAATCCTCCAAATCTGACAAGATATCCGGTGTGATCTTTGGCTTTACACCCCATGTTGAACAAAGACTTCTAGCAGTTCCAAAGCAGCGAATATTTCATTGGATTCAATATACAGTGGCCAGATAGCACTCAATGGTCCGCGCAATCTGAGCAGGCATATAACCATCGTTTAGAAGGTGTATGATCTCATTGGTGGTAAATTCGCTGAGCTGAGGGGGCATATTGGCAGATTTGATGATAAAGGTGCGTATTTGATGATAAAGGTGCGTATTTGAATGAATTGGATGATATTTGAATGATTCTAGAGATACGTGGATATTTTGGTTATTTTTGCGGTGTTTTGCTACTACTTTTCAGGGGGTGGCAGAAAATTCTGTTTTCGCAAGCTTTACGTCCGCCACAATAAGCTATCTTCACATTCATGGTTTCACCAATATTCTGTAGCGCAATGGATACAGTAAGTATCTTCAATTTCGATTACTATAAGTATCCTTATTATCATTATTACCGGAAAGCGGTGGGTTAGACTGGGTAATCATTGTAGCCATGAAACTAACAGAAGCCCCTGAAATCGGAGGAAACTCGCCAATCTGCCCTTTATCCCCCTCGCCCGCTTGTATCATTTTCATTTCGATCAAGTTGACACGATGAAGAATTAAAGGGACTGGTTTTATATTACCAACATATCGCCCTCTGATTTTCCCCATTACCTCTCCTTACCTGTTCCTTTACTGCTTCCTTGGACTTCTCCAACTCCACTAGTCTGTGATCTTTCTACGATCGATCAAAAGATCTAGCCTTCGTCCAATTATTCTTCCGCTGCAATCTTATTGGCATATACAAACTCCATAGGATGCTGAAAAAACCCTTTGACAAAGAAAGGGCCTAGGGTGCTGGAAGAGCCGGTTTAAACCCTAACAAATCAAAGCGGCTCGAAGGGGTCTCGAAAAGATCTGGCAAAGAAGGCTGGGGAGGGATATTCCATACCAAATTTATAAGGTATCCAAGTTACCACTGTCCAAGATGTACATGTATCCATCTGGGGGACTGCATTGACTCGACGGTACGACATCACTATGGCCGAGGACTTTACTTCTTAAGGTGTGTATGATATGTCTTTCTCCTGAACCATTATTATTGATATTTTGGCTAGAATGCTAAGTAGCTTAGGGCATGATTATCTTGGTGGTACAAAATGACAAAATCTGAAATCGTCATCCGGCCCAAAGAGGAGAATCAAACAATCAGTCCCCCACCTTCCAGTTGCTCATGCTCTGACTGATGTGGCATGCACTCTGATAGTATCTGACATCCCATGCAGAAGATATAGATTTCTGTCGTCTGCATCTGAACCCTGTCTCTCCTATAATTTGCCTAGAAAGCAGCCTTTCCTGTCAATTCACGACTGCTGACGAGGTATTCGCGCTTGAGCCACCTCCCAGGCAGGAGCATGAACTAGAATTCATACCTGAACAGTTCGATCCTCAATCCTCAGAGCCTTCGATGATGTTAAAATATATCCTCGAACAATACTCTACCAGTTCTTCTTCATTCACCGGTCATGATACGGAACCAACCAACAGGACAGATTTATTTAAGGAGTCGTCGGCTGAGGGGAATGGCTGTTGTGGATATATAACTTGGATAGTTGGGCCGCAGTGCAGGATGCGACGAAACAATCAGCTGCCGCAATATGCGTGCGGAGGCTCTCATTCGGACAAATGGTATAACAACCACCCTTTAATCGAGACGGAATTAGCGGGGCCGAACATTGGTGATAGATAGTGGTTACATAATTGAGCATTGATGCGATTTGCTGGTAATGGAGGAAACCCGGGCATATTCTTCCGGCCATACATAGGCTTAACCAGTAGTGTTCGGAGGATATCGAACATTCTGAAATTAAAGCCTCGAGAAGACATTGTGGCGGCTTTTCGCGGCTTTATGCTACGGCATCATCTACAATCGTGGCGGACTGAAATTCGAGCAAAATCTGGAAAGAGGGCGCAGAGTGAACGAACTGATATGATTAGGACAAAGACCTGACCAAGAAGATTAAAATTACAACCGCGGGAAATAGTGTCAAGAATTTGAGGATTGGCCACAAGATCTCTACGCGCAGAAGTGTCTTCTTCTAACCCGGAAGCCAGCCGTGTGGGAGGCAACTCCAGGACTTAGTGAGGAAGATGGCCATATTCTGTCTTATTACTGGACGTTGTCCGACCGCGTTGACCGTCTAATGGCAGAACGGAAGAGGCTGGGTTTCGTCCTGCTCCTTCAAACACCCCACGAAACCCAGAGGGTCGACGAGCAACTCAAGGTGACTGCATTGTCTAGCAGAAGAGTTCCCTACCAGATTTCCCACCACTGAAAGCCAAGGATGGAATTTCCCCTATATGCTGTACCGCATACGATGTATGCGCCGAACTACGGTATGGGGCGGGAACATTATGCATAGCCTACATCCCATAATATAACATATCCCTTGGGAGGACGGACTGAAGCAGGAAAACACATCAGAGGATTTTTGGGGCCGACCTGTTCACTAGTCTAGGTCAAATGGGAGAAAAATCTGAACTTCCCTACCTTAGCACCTGTGATATCAAGTCTTGTTGCCTCATTTCTTGTTTAACACAGTGGGTTTGGCAGTGTGTCTCTAGTATCACAATTATCTACTCTTGTTGACATTCTCTGTTTGCTTTTGCAGTCCCATCATCTGTTTCTATTTAGTGATGTAGCATATAAGACTCAAGCATGCTCAAAACTTAATATTGCCTACTAGTATTGAAGGCAATTGCTATTTGTTATATGACACATCACACACTATCTCAGACAACTATTGTTGTCAGGATCAAACTTGTTGGTAATGAAAGACATCAGATGTATGAGGATACTGTATGTAAAGCATGAGTTGAGAGAATCTTCAAGATTCAATCAATCACACAAAATGGAAAACAGCTCACAATAAGCACAGCTCATTGTTCAAGGTGACACCCAGTGAATATCATTCAATTTAGCACCAGAACAAGTAGTTGCTCAGGTAAAACACTGTGATCATCAATACTGTCTTCTTGCATCATAATAACCAACAATATCTATAAAATCAGATCACAATTGCCTACTTGAGAGTCTTGCATCACTTCAGTTAGCCACTAGTGCATAAAGACACTGATAGCAAACTCACTATGGAAAATATAAATACAAGTTGATTCTATGTCGGTGTTCTGAATGTTGCAATTCTTTTCATTGACTAGTTATCAAATTCCTGCTTACATCAATGTTGATAAACATACATTTTTCTTGAATTTCAATAAGCCTTAATTTACAAAAGCTATGTCTAAGGTTCTCAAGCAGTTTGAGGAAGCTCTTTTTAAGAGGGGACTTTATAAAAAGTTGTTCCAGAAGCAAACACCAGGAAAGCGTATTGCACCGGCGCAAGCGAAGGATAATGACACCAAGTTCCAGGTCCGACTAGATGCAGGCGAGGTGCAAAATGGCATTAAGAAGGTTTATTTACAGGTGAACTCACAGGCGAAGAACGATTCGCTCAAGAGGTGG
>NW_025544876.1:2651-9352 GCF_000150115.1 Histoplasma capsulatum G186AR | reverse complement strand
TTATCAGAAGAATATTTTATTAATAATCTATCTATTTGAATTTAATTATAAGTTTTTAAAAATAGATAAATAGAACTGAGATAATATCATCAAAATCAATATACTGTTCAAGAATTTGAACTTTCAGTTGTATAACTGAAGTATAAAATATCTGAAACTTTTAATATACAGTGAATACTGTGCAGATTTCTGTTTATTTAATAATAATTTATTTTAATTCTATATATTTTAGAACTGTAAAGAATTCTGCTGAATAAATATATATATTTTAAATTACTCTGTAACAACTTCTATATTTAAATCAGAGTCAATAAATTGAATTTTTTATATGAATACTGAATATTCAAAAGTTCTCAATATCTCAGATAAAAATACTGCTGACTGAATTATCAGAAAAGTCTGTATATACTATAATAAATTAGAGTATTTTATAAATCAGTATTTAAATATGATTTTTCTAAGTTGATTCTCTGTATATATAAATACTGTGTTGTCTGTGAATAGATAAAAACAGAAAAAAGAAGAGCTTTTACTTTAAAATATAAATAAAAACTTAAGAAATAAAAAGCTAGCTGAAGATTTGAGTAGAAGATATAAATAAATATAATTATAATTTTTGTTATTGTAAATAGCTTAGTTAATATATAAGCAATAATAGACAATAGTTTTCTTCACTATACTCTTATAAATACTCAGCTGATTGAGAAGTATAAGCTTTAGTATATTCTTTTCTCTGAATTGTATAAACTCAGTGAATTTAATAACTTCAGAAAATTTGTTTTCTACAATATAATAAGATTTAATATTAATGTAGAAAAATATAAGAAAAAGAATGTTTATATATATAAAGTACAGAATCTTGAGTATGACTTAATACTTAATCTATTATAGTTTATGAAATTTGAAATTTTATTAAATGTATACAATTGTTGTTTTATTTTCTCAGAAAGTAACTGTATCTATAAGAAAAATATTGATAGAACTGCTGATCTTATTCAGATATTAATAGAAGTATTTAAATTATTAATTTATTAAATATATAAAAAGAAGAATATTCAGATGTTTACTGTCAGTATAATAAATATCAAAAAAATATTAGAGAAATTAAAGCTTAAGAATCTCAAGAAACTCTGTAAAGAACTCTCTGAAATATATAAAAACTTTGTAGATATATTTAATAAAAAAATAACTGAGATACTTCTCTTTCACTGAGAGTATGATATAAATTATATAATTGAGCTTATAAAAAAGATGATAAAAATTTATAATTATCTTGAGATTCTCTCTACAGTATATTGTGTGATGAGTTTTTTATTCTATAAAAAATACTCAATAAATTACTGAATAAAAGTTTTATTTATATTAGCAACTCATCTGCTGCAGCATCTGTATTATTTATAAAAAAATCAGATGAAAATCTATAATTCTATATTAATTATTGAGAGTTTAATAAAATTATATAAAAAAACTGATATTCTCTTCTGCTTATCAATGAAATACTTGAATAAATAGAAAAAATAAAATAATTTACAAAGTTTAATATCTCTGCAGCCTTCTATAAGATAAGAATCAATGAAAATAATAAATAGTTAACTGTCTTTTGTATATATTATAAACTATATAAATAAACAGTGACTCTTTTTAAGCTAGTGAATATTTTTAGTATATTTCAGAAATATATCAACTGAGTTCTATAAAATCTACTTAATGAGATTGTATCAGTATATATAAATAATATTCTGATCTTCACTGATGAATTGCTTGCTGAATATTATAAATATATATAACAAATATTTAATTGTTTATAAGAAGTAGAATTATAAATAAATATTAATAAATATAATTTTGAGATTAAGTTTATAATCTATCTAGAATTCATCATTAAAGCTGAAAGAGATGTATGAATGAATTTTAAAAAAATAAAAGCAATTCTTAACTGAAAGATATCTGTTTTAATAAAAGAGATTAGAAGTTTTCTAGAATTTATCAACTTCTACTGAAGATTTATCAAAAACTTCTTGAATATTATATAATCACTAATAAATTTGATATGAAAAAATGCTGTATTTCAATAAATTATTGAAATGAATACTGTTTTCAAAAAGTTGAAGTATATATTTATAACTGCTTCAATGCTGCAATTATTTGATCTGAATAAGTATATAATTTTTAAAACAGATATTTCAGAATATATGATAAATAAAGTACTGATATAATATAACAATGAAGATATTCTATAACTCTGTATTTTTATCTTAAAGAAAATATTATCTATTGAATATAATTATAAAATCTATAATAAGAAACTTCTGATAATTATATAATATTTTGAAGAATGAAAATCTGAGCTTATGAGTATAGAGAAGTTTGAGATTATCACTGATTATAAAAATCTAGAATATTTTATAATTACTTATAAGCTTACAGAGAGATATATATATTAATTATTATTTTTTAGCTATTTTTTATTTATAATCTATTACTGATTAGAGGCAGAGAATACTCTTGCAGATACTCTATTCTACTGAGAATAAAATATACTTTTCAATGATTTAAATAATAGATGAAAGTACTGAGAATATTGATTAATTGACTCTGTGATTATAAAGAGTTTCATACAATTAGATAAATTTCATATATATATTAATCAGTTCTGAACTTAAGATCTCTTATTTGAAGAGTAATAAAGATAAATAGTAGAAGTAAATGAACTCTGACAATAGACTACTGAAGCTGTATAAAGCAAAGCACTCTGATTCTCTGCAGATATATACTCAAAAACAGATATCTCAGTATACTTAATTGATAATGACAACTGCTTATGCTTTTAAAACAGATGATGAGTCTCTGATTCAGAATCTCTATAAATATAAATTATATAAGAAATTTATAACTCATCAATAACTGAGTTAGACTGACTGTATGATCATATATAAAACTGAGATCAAATTTTTCCTCAGTTCTATTATTAGATATCTTAGTTCTGATCTTATATAGTGTTTAGTAAATTAGTCACTTTACACTGTTTATATTATAAATCTAGTCTCAGATCATATTTTACTAATAAATTAGTGATTCTGATCCCATTTGGTTCCATTTTACAAAATGGGACCAAATGGGACCATGATTTACCCTATATAGGTTGGCAGCGATAGATAGGTTGGCAGCAGTAGGTAGGTTGGCAGCGGTAGATAGGTTGGCAGCGGTAGATAGATTGGCGGCGATAGATTAGCAGCGATAGATTAGCAGCGATAGATTAGCAGCGATAGATTAGCAGTGATAGATTAGCAGTGATAGATTAGCAGCGATAGATTAGCAGCAATAGATTAGCAGCGATAGATTAGCAGCGATAGATTAGCAGTGATAGATAGATTGGCAGCGGTAGGTAGATTGGCAGCAGCGGGTAGATTGGCAGCGGTGGGTAGATTGGCAGCGGTGGGTAGGTTGGCAGCAGCACTAAGCAAGATAGAGGTAATATCTCCACCAATCATATCATCAGATTGATGTATTATATAATCATCAGAATGGGACCAAACTTGAGTCAAAATCATGATCAGTTTCAGATCATGTTCTGATTTTGATAATCAGTCACTTTATATGAAATATCAAGATTTTTTAGTCTCATTTCATTTATGTTTTGATAATTCTAGTCACTTTACACTCTTATTTTGATTCTGATTCCACTAAAATTATATTAAAAAATGAACTGAGATTAAATTAAATTAAATCAAATGTGTAATTCATGGTCTCAGTAGTCAGTCTAATATAATATATATCAGCAATTCTTAGCTAAGTATATTTTGTTATAGTTTTCAATTCTATACTCTATTTACTGTTTCTAACTTTGATATATTATATATCTGTATATATATCAGAGTTGATTAAGTATTATCTTATTATCTATTATATATAAATACTATTCTGATTCAATTTTATAATAGAGTTCTTATCACAGACTGTATATAATATTATATATTCTCTGAATTTAAATCATTCTCATTATACTGCTATATATACAGTCACTTTGAAGAAATATATATCAACTATAAATAATATAATTATACAGTATACTGCTCTTTTTATAACTCTGTAAATCAGTCTGATATATATAATAATTTCTATAATAGACAGTTATTATAACTACAAATATCAGCAGTAGATGATATAAATTATAATACTCAGTTTAATATATAGAATAATTTTATTTTTATTGAATAGAGTATATATAAAGCTTTTATTTTTCTATTCTATTCTATTCTATCTCTCTTTGATCTTTATTTCTTTATTATTATTATAGATATATATATATTATTATTATAGAGTTAGATCTAATTGTATAAGCTATATATAATATTCAGACAGTTGATTTATACTTCTATATAGTATCTGAAATCAATAGCTCTTTAATAAAAATAAAATTAAGTAGATTATTTAACTAGTGATTATATAACTTTCTATATATAAAATTATATATATCTGAATTTAATAGTATTTCTCTTACTAAATACAAGTATTCTATATATATAAATATGAAATTAAATATATATCAGCAATAATCAGATTATATACAGTGATATTAATGACTGAGTAACTACATCTCTGTATATAATCAGATTATTATAAAAATTGAATTCAAACACACTGTAACTCAATTCATCTATAACTAGTGGTTATATAAAGATGAATTTATCTATATTTAAATATATATTTCTATAGTATTCAGTCAAAGCCTCTGAATAATCTATATATATTCTGTATAATAAACTATTTTTTTTGATTATATAAAAGAGATAACTTTTCTGTAATATTATATATAATGACTGTATCAGTCTCTTTCTGAATATATATTTAATAATTATCATTTTATTACTGTATTCTTCTTTCTCTGCTTTTGTATTGATTTCTATTTTTAATTATTTTTATTTTTATTTATCTATTTTGAAATTTTTGTATCTCTGTATAAATAAGAAAGACTGATAATAATCTCTACTGCTGATACTACTATTGAAACAGTTGCTGTATAAAAACAGCTATAGTATAATTTTATTATAGAGATAATAGTACAGAGAGAGAATATACTGAGAATTAGTAAACAAAACAGATCAAAGAATATACAGATAGTATATATAGAAAAGCAGAATAAATAAATAATAATATATAGATTTATTTTATTTCTATTTCTTTTTTATTTCTGTGTATAAAAAGAGATGAAATTTAATAGATTAATTTCTCACTGCTGCTCAATCTTTACTATCTGTATAATAAAAATAATATAATAAAAAAAAGTTTTCAGATAATCAGATTGTCTCTGAGTAGAAGATAATCTGATTTTTTAATAAAAGAGTTCTCAATTATTCACTCAGAAAAAGTTATTTTAAAAGAAAGTATATAAATACTAAGAAAGAAGAGATTATATAGATAATAGAAGAGAATCTGATTAAACAGTATTGAATAGTTTTTATTAATTTATATTGTATACAGCAGAGTAGATAGAAAAACTTTTATTCTTATTTAATTAATTAGATTTTGAATAATATATTAAAAATTTATAAATCTATAAAGTATATACAGAGATATATAGAGTTTATAAATAGAGATATAGATACTCTGATAAACAGCTATACTGAGCTGAATATAATAAACTTTGTATATTAGTACTGAGAAAGATAATAGAGAAATAAAAAATATACAGTTGAGTCTCTTCTCTATATAACAGCTGACTTTTTTATAAATTATTATATACTGCTGAAAGAGCAGTTCAGATGAGAGATATAGTTGACTAATCTATTTATAATTAAACTGTTAAATAAAAGATCAATACTCTGCTGATCTTTTATTCAGATTATAAATAATAATAAAATAAATCAGAACAACAGACTTGAATATTCAACTATTGTATAATATAAAAATTATATTCTTTATTTAATATTATAGATTGTATTCTATCTATTCTATAAATGAAATATTATACAGAAGTCTCTATTTCAGTTCTACTATTATCAGCTCTAATACAATATTTATTTACTCAAAAGTGAGAATTTATACAAATAAATTTTCTACAGAATTTATTTTAAGTGAATAAACAAGTTTTTTATATATATAGATATATTAGAGATGATAAAGAAAATTTATATCAGATAATTCACAGATATATAGAAGACAGAGTTTAATAAAGTAAATAAAAATAGTATCTGCAGAGTTGAATGATAAAATAATAACTTTTTGATCAGCTGCTATCTCAGTCAAATTAATCAAAAGTTCATACAGAGAATTACAAAGTTCAATTCTAATTTATTAAATAATTACTATTTTTTATAAACTACAGTTATTTCATCAGAGCTGTTGAAGAAATCTCTCTGATTATAAATAAATAAATAATTTATCTGATTTTATTCTAAAAATAGATTCTTTTATATTATTTCTTCTGAAATCTCTGATATAAGTCTGAAGTAGTTTGATAGTGAAAGTTTATTTAACTCAGATAATTTTACAGCTCAGAGATTTTTATAACTGTTAGATTATTTTTATATAATAATACTATAGAACTCTGCTCTTCTTCAGAGAGAATTTTCATTTATTCACTATAATCTGATTCAGTTTTTCAGTATATAGACCTAAATAGCAGTAGACCAACACCGCCGATACAGTCAGCGCTTTTTGCTCTGATAGATGTGATGCAATAAGTCAGCGAGACGCACATC
>NW_025544876.1:0-1490 GCF_000150115.1 Histoplasma capsulatum G186AR | reverse complement strand
GATCAGTAGCTCTTTAGTAGAAATGAAATCAAGTAGATTATTTAACTAGTAATTATATAACTTTCTGTGTACAAAGTCACATATATCTGAATTTAATAGTATTTCTCTTACTAAATACAAGTATTCTGTATGTATGAATATGAAATTGAACACACATCAGCAATAACCAGATTATATACAGTGATGTTGATGGCTGAGTGACTGCACCTCCACATATAACCTGGTTATTGTGAGGATTGGGTTCAAACACACTGTAACCCAACCCACCTATAACTAATCAATCATCCATGCGACTTTTTTCCCTAATACACAGCGTAAGGCTGGCTGGCTGTCTGTCTGTCTGTCTGTCTGTCTTATTATTTTTTTTAAAAAATTGTCCCGGGACGGAATACTTGTTTTGAAGAATAGAACCTGGCAGATGTTTATTTATTTATCTATTTATTTATTTCCCTATTTCCCTTATTTTATTGTTTTTCCTAATCCCTGATTCGGCACATTAAGAGGAACCTTGGAATCTTGGACGAAGGTAGCCCTACCGCCACCAAGTTTAGTTTCAACCCTGTGCCTAATTTTGGAGGGGATATCTCACATAGTATTTATCGCGTTGACGCACTAGGGTTCTCTCAGCGTTGCCGCGCGTTGTTGAAATATCATCCCGCACCACACAACATATATATATATATCGAAGGAAGGTTATATATTCCTTTTTTGCCGTTCGAAGGAATAACAAGAAATAAGAAGAAGGTTTATCTTTTCAGTTTAACTGGAGAGAACTGTTCGACCTCTCAGGTACAGTACATACATAAATGGAAAGTTATGCGCCTCGCATCATCGACGGCGATCAGTGCATCGCATCGCATCGGCCCTATCGAAAACTGAACCAGAGAGGAGGGGCACTGCTGTAGTCACTCACCCACTTGGACCACTGGGTGCATCTCTACAAAGCATATATATATATATAACACATACACACCCAGGTATCTCCATCCATTCCACAGGAAGAATGGTTTTGGTTGCTTCAGGGGTGGTTGGCTGTCCAGACTCGAGTGGAACCACAGATCGAACAGTTTAAAAAATAAAAAGGTTAAAAAGAATAATAATAATAATGTACTGCATAGTTGGTTGTCCATTTCCCTGTTGTAGATCCCCCCTCTCTCTCTGCCAGTTTTATGTCGATATCAGAATTCCTAGCCTAGTTTCCTTCCTGTTCACCACGTACCTGTGTGTGTGTGTGTGTGTGTCCATCGCTCGGAAACTTGCTGAGAGGCGCTGGGCAGACGACGCGAATAGGGAAATAGGGAGGGAGGGCGACATGTGAAACGAGCCGAGACCAGGTTGGAGGAGACAGACAAACGGCGGCCACTCACTCACTCACCCTGGCGACATTCTCTATCAGATGTAGACTCCGGGGTTGAGTGACTGATGATGATGACTTGTGTGTGTAATGTATTCCAGCGCCCGAGAGATGGATGAGTGCCATCCCATGTCAT
>NW_025544877.1:0-7612 GCF_000150115.1 Histoplasma capsulatum G186AR | reverse complement strand
ATCACCACAGCTGGGATGAAAGCCCTGTTGGCAATGGAGTGTTGGAATCGTCATTGAGTTACGGCGGTAAGTTTCTTCCCTGCGTAGTTCATTGGCTACATTGTTAACACGATGCTTGAGAGTGATGTTTCAGTATACATAATTGGGGCAGATAATTGTCTATACGTTTAAAAAAGATAATGAATTTTCATATCCGAACTCTTATAAATATAAATTATATAAGATATTCACAATTTATTAATAACTGAATATTCAGAGTGTGAAATTATATACAGTATTATTATTCAAAAATTCTACTGACTGAATATATTGAAGAATATATATTGATTTATATACAATTGTAATCACTGTAGTTTGATAACAGTATAATATAAGTGTTGAAAAGAAATACTGAAATCTCTGTCTGTCTCGGAATGAATTTAATATAATATAGTTATTGACTTTGTAGTTTTCTTACTCAAGAGTAATGATTTTATAAATATTCTAATTATTGTTGATTATCTTAGCAAGAGTATAATACTGCAGCTCTGTAATAAAATGAATATTGAAATTATTATAAATATCTTCATCAGAAGCTCATTCTATTATATATATAATCTATCTTTATTTATTATATCAGATAGAGACAGTCAGTTTATAAGTGTATTTTGAACTTATATATATCAGCTACTGAGAATCAAGCAAAAATTGTTAATAGTATATCACTCAGAGATTGATGAAACTACTGAGAAAATAATATAGACAATTAAGAATATTTTCTGAAAGTTCTGTAATTATATATAAAATAACTGAAATAATCTACTGCTGTATACTGAGATTGCTATAAATAATCAAGATTTTACTATAATAGATATAAGTCTGTTCTTTCTTCTATATAATTATAATTTAGAGATTCTGAACTTCTCTGAGACTCTCTGAGAGATTATATATACTTATAACTCTGTATAAATAGTAGAAAATATAATCAGCAAATTTAAATAAGTCTGTGAATAAGCTGAAGCTTCAATAATTAGTATTTAATAAAACTATAAAAATCAAACAAATATCAGAAGAAGTTCTGCAACTTATTACAGTATAAAAAATAAAATCTGATTAAATTTTAAAAATATAAAAACAGACTGCTCTTCATATACACTGAACTATCATTATATTAAATATATAGTAATAGAAGTGCTAGATATTCACAACTATCAACTGAATATTTTATCTGATATTTATAATATTTTTTATATAAATCTGCTTTAATCTATAGCTGAGAATTCATTCTCTTTGTAGAAGATCTTCAACTGACAATTATCTATTATTATAGAAGAAAACAATGAATTTGAATGAAAAATCAAAGCAATTCTCAGTAATAAAATCAATTGTTATCATTATAAATATTTTATCAAATGAATAGAATATAATTATTCAATCTGAAAACTTATATTTATTATAAAGAACACTGCTGTACTTGATATCTATAAATTCTCACTCATCTTAGTAAAGAGAAATAATGTGATGAATTAGTATTTATTGATAGTTAATTTATACAATCAATTCTCTACTGTATACTTATATATTTATATATGTTTATAAAGTTCTTTTACATCTTTTTATAATTCTGCTTTACAATTGTGTATATTTTAATACTCTAATAATTCTTTCACTTTATATTTCTTCAGAGTACAATTTTTGATATTTCTTTTATTCTGATTTTCTTATCTATAAAAACTCTTTTATACAACTTCTTCTTCTGATTTTTTTTCTCTTTCTTTTCTTAATTGATTTGTAAACTGTTATCAGAATAGTATCAAGTCTATTGATAGTGCTATTGAAATAGATTATACAAACTGCACAGACAGTACAAATAATTTAATCTATAATATTGATAACATCTGCTTAATTAGTAGTATATCTGTTACAATAATCTCACTACTCAGAAGTTGAATATAAATATTATTAAAAACTATTCAGCAAATGCTCTGCTTAAAATTATAATAATTCATTCTTTAATAATATCAGTGAACAGTTATCTTATCTTCAATTTATAAAAAATTATATTTATTTAACTGTTGATTTTAAATCTTTTTCAGCTGCTGACTAATAGCTGTGAATCTTGTATATATAGACAGCAGCTTTTTGTCATTGAATATTTCATAAATTTGAAAGAATTTGACAGAATAATAGAGAGAGAATTTGATAGATAATAAAATTACTTCTTTTTTGATATCTAATATTTTTTTTGATATTAATATATGAATTATTAATTGTAAATCTGATATTTCAATGAAAGCTGCAGAACTGTATATTACAGAGATGTTTGAAAATAAAGTTGAAATATTAAAAAAATTAAAAGAGATGATAATCTCAATATTAAATCCACTCATCTTCTTCTTGTATAATTTCTTCAAAAGAGTGATAATCTCTCTTCAATCTGTCTTCTTCTTAAAAATAATTTTGATTAAAGATTTATATTTATTTGATGAGATAACTGCTATACAATTTACAACTTCTATCTTCTTATAGTTCTATTTTATAACATACTCTTCAGCTATTCTTTTTACAGTATATTGAATATAATAAAAGCTGATAGTCATATTCTTTGTTATGATATTCTGTAACTTAATCTTTATAGACTTTTTTATTCTATTGATAATTACTTATTTATACAGTCTGAATGAAATTTCAGATTCAGAAGTAGATATTTACAGAAATTGAGAATCTTCTAACTGTATTTTTTTCTTCTTCTTCTTCTTCTTCTTCTTCTTCTTCTTCTTATTCTTCTTCTTATTATCAGTTGAATTCTTATTATTATTTAAAACATTCAGAACAGACAGTTTGAGCAGATAAAGATGCAGAATTAGATTGACTATATAATTATACATGGAACTGAGATTAGATTTTTCTTTGATTTCATTATTAGATATCTTAATTCTGATCTTATATAGTATTTAGTAAATTAGTCACTTTACACTGTTTATATTATAAATCTAGTCTCAGATTATATTCTTCTAATAAATTAATAATTCTAATTTCATTTGATTTCATTTTTACAAAATGAAATCAAATGAAATCATGATTTACTCTATATAAATTGACAGTAGTGATAGATTAGCAGCAGTAGATAGATTGACAGCAATAGATTAGCAGTAATAGATTAGCAGCAATAAATTAGCAGTGATAGATTAGCAGTGATAGATTAGCAGCAATAGATTAGCAGCAATAGATTAGCAGTAATAGATTAGCAGCAATAGATTAGCAGCAATAGATTAGCAGCAGTAGATAGATTGACAGTGGTAGATAGATTAACAGCAATAGATAGATTGACAGTGATAGATAGATTAGCAGTGATAGATAGATTAGCAGTGATAGATAGATTAGCAGCAATAGATAAATTGACAATAATAGATAAATTAACAGCAGTAATAGATTCACTAGATTGATAGTGATGAATAGAGAATCTAATAGTAAGTCATCAGAGTATTAAATACTAAATAAAATAGAGGTAATATCTTCATCAATTATATCATCAGATTGATGTATTATATAATCATCAGAATGAAATCAAACTTGAGTCAAAATTATAATCAGTCTCAGATTATATTCTTGTTTTTGATAATCAGTTATTTTATATGAAATATTAAGATTTTTTAGTCTCATTTCACTTATATTTTAATAATTTTAGTCACTTTACACTTTTATTCTGAATCTGATCTCACTAAAATCATGTCAAGAAATAAACTGAAATCAAATTAAATCAAATCAAATATGAAATTCATGATCTCAGCAGTCAGTCTATGCAGAATAGTTGAAATTCTTTTACAAGCTTGTAAGACAGTAGAATAGTGGATGTTGCAGAGCATATTGACAGATTTGATGATAAAGATGTGTATTTGATAATAAAGATGTATATTTGATGATAAAGATGATATTTGAATGATTCTAGAAATACATGGATATTTTGGTTATTTTTGCAGTATTTTGCTACTACTTTTCAGAGGGTGGCAGAAAATTCTGTTTTCACAAGCTTTACATCCACCATAATATTTCTAAGTTTGTGAAAACAGAATTTTCCAGCAACTCTTTGAAAATTAGTAGTAAATCAGTGCAAAAATAGTGCAAATATTTCTGTATCTCTAGAATTATTGACTTATCAACTCAAATATCATTTGAATATATATTTTTCTTACTTTTATTATGAAATATATCAAAATACTTTCTCAAATCAGTGTGTGGCAGATTAGCACTCATTAGTAATTAGCTGATACAATCAATCTTCTATCATCTACTTACATACTCTCACATTTTTATAAAAGTTCTGCTTTTTATAATTCTATTTTATAATTATACAATCACTAATATTTTTCTGCTCTATACTTTATTATATTACTAGAGGCAGTTTGCTCTTATCACATCTTTTCTGAGGGTGAGCAAATGACCTTCTAAATCTCAGAGAATGAAGCCATCTTCAATTTCTTTGAAAGCTTAGATATTGTTAATACTCTAGAGCAGAAGCTTTATAGAACATACTGTGATGAATTAACATCTGTTGACAGTTAACTTACACAATCAACCCTCTACCATGCATTCATATACTCATATATGCTCATGAAATTCTCTCACATTTTCTCATAATTCTGTTTTACAATTATATATATCTTAATACTCTAACAATTCTTTCATCTCATACTTCTTCAGAGTACAATCTCTGATATTTCTTTCACTTCAATTCTCTTGTCTATAAGAATTCTCTCATATAATCTCTTTCTCTAATATTCTTTCTCTTTCTTTTCTTAATCAATTTATAAACTATTATCAGAATAGTGTTAAATTTATTGATAGTATTGTTGAAATGAATTGTACAAACTGCACAGATGATATAAATGATTTAATCTATAATATCAGTAATATCTATTTAATTGATAGTATATTTATTATATTACAAATTGATTTATCTGTATTTAAAGTCTGAATATCTAGTTATTAGATTTCTATACTTAAGTGTGTTGATTATATTTAAAATCTAAGTATTTTATTATCAGTTTCTATATCTGAGTGTATCAATTATATTAAAAAAAACTCAAATGTCTAGTTATTATATAAAGTTTCTTGTTGAGTCTAAGTGCTCTTATTATTAGATATATAAATCATTGAGTCTAAGCATTCATGACACAATCAACTGTTTTACAAAGAGACTCAAGTGTCTATAAACTGTAATACTGTGAATAGTATTTACAAAGAAGCTTGATAAACTTAGTATTATAATACTGTAAATAGTATTTGTAAGAGTTTGAGTATCTATAAGTATTTCATTCTCTAGAATTATATATCTTTAGATACTGAAATAAGTTATTAATAGATCTATAAGCATCTGCTGTATTTAAACACAGTGAATAATAATCTAGATTTATAAAGTATTCTTCAGTAGCAAGTGCTGCAGATAACTGAACTATAATAATAGCTTACTGAAATAAATACATCTATATTTATCATTTTCTCTATATTTATATCTTATGAGAAGTCTCTAAGAGAGAAGCTTTCAATTCTTAATAAATACACAGAAAATCTAGTATTATATTTTGTATGAAAGTTAAAAATAAATATCAAATTGAATATTGATGATCAAGTAATAGATTCATTATCAAATCAAATATGATATATTCACAGCAGATTAGATGATGATGTATTAGTAAAATTTCAACTCTGAATGAGTTACTGTCTAAACAATCAGTGTATATCAGAGCTAGTTTTTCAACAGCTTAATACTCTTTTTCTTAATTCTATACTTCAAGTTAAAATATTAGACTGATTAAATGAGATTTATCAGAAGAATATTATATTAGCAATCTATCTATCTGAATTCAATTACAAACTTTTAGAAGCAGATGAACAGAACTGAGATAATGTCATCAAAATTAATATACTATTCAAGAATTTGAACTTTCAGCTGTATAACTGAAGTGTAGAGTATTTGAGACTTTTAATATTGTAATAGATATGCCACTGATTAAGCAGAAGTTATCAATATTGCAGATTAAATTATTTATATTATCTATACAGTTTATATGATCTGTTTCAACAGCACTATCAATGAACTTGACACTATTCTAATATCAGTTTATAAATTGATTAAGAAAAGAAAGAGAAAGAAAATCAGAGAAAGAGATTATATAAGAGAATTCTTATAGACAAGAAAATCAGAGCAGAAGAAATATTGAAGATTGTGCTCTGAAGAAATATGAAATAAAAGAATTATTAGAGTGTTAAAATATATATGATTGTGAAGTGAAATTGTGAGAAAATGTGAGAGAATTTTATAAATATATATGAGTATGTGAGTATGCAGTAGAGGGTTGATTGTGTAAGTTAACTATCAATAAGTACTAATCTGTTATATTATCTCTCTCTACTGAAATAAATAAGAATTTGTAGATATTAAATATAATGATGTTTTTTATAGTGAGTACAGATTTTTAGATTGAATGATTGTATTCTATTTATTTAATAAGATATTTGTAGTGATGATGATTGATTCTATTACTGAGAATTACTTTAATTTCTTATTTAAGTTTATTATCTTCTTCTACAATGACAGATGATTGTCAATTGAAAGTCTTTTATAAGAGAAATAAGTTTTTGATTATAAATTGAAGCAGATTTGTATAAAAAATATTGTGAATATCAGATGAAATGTTCAGTTGATAGTTGTGAGTATTTAATACTTCTACTACTGTGTATTTAATATAATAATAGTTCAGTATATATAAAAAGTAATCTATTCTTATATTTCTGAGATTTAGTTAAATCTTATTTTCTATATTATATCAGATTGTGAAACTTTTTCTGATATTTATTTAATTCTTATAATTCTACTGAGTGCTAGTTATTGAAGTTTCAGTTTATTTATAAATTTTCTTAAATTTACTGACTATATTCTCTGCTGCTTACACAGAACTGTCACAGAACTGTGAGTATATATAATTTTTTAAAAGATTTCAGAGAAATTCAGAATTTCTAAATTATAACTATATAGAAAAAAAAATGAGTTTATATCTGTTGTAGTAGAATCTCAGTTATTTATAATAATCTCAGTATATAACAGTAGATTGTTTCAGTCATTTTATATATAATTGTAGAACTTTTAAAGAATATTTTTAACTGTCTATATTATTCTCTCAGTAGCTTCATTAATCTCTGAGTGATATACTATTGATAATTTTCATTTAATTCTCAGTAGCTGATATATATAAATTCAGAGTATACTGATGAATTGACTATTTCTGTCTGATACAATAAATAAAAATAGACTATATATATAATAGAATAAGTTTCTGATGAAAATATTTATAATAATCTCAGTATCTATTTTATTGCAGAGCTGTAGTATTATATCTTTGCTAAGTTGATTAACAATGATCAGAATGTTTATAGAATCTTTACTTTTGAGTAAAGAAACTGCAAAATTGATAACTATATTATATTATATTTATTCAGAAATAAATAGTGGTTTTAGTATTTCTTTTTAATATTTATATTATACTGTCACTGAGCTGCAGTGATCACAATTGTATATAAACTGATATATATTTTTTAATATATCTAATGAATTCCACCACATGGAGCTTCAGCT
>NW_025544878.1:0-7433 GCF_000150115.1 Histoplasma capsulatum G186AR | reverse complement strand
CTATTGTTGTAGCTAATATCTGATTTTTTTTACTTACTCAAGATATTCTTTTTGAGTAAGTTTTTAGTTTTTTGACTGTTCTTTCTATTTAAGAGCTTCTTGATAATCTTTGTAAATTATATTCTTTTCTCAATTCAGATTCAGATTCTATATTTTTATTTTTTATATAATTTTATCTCAGAAAGTTGATACTGCTTTACTGCATCTGAAATTATAATATATCCATAATTTTTATATAATTATATATTAATATATCTATTTTTCTTCAGAATATTGTGTTGATCTTATTGATTTTTATTAATAATATTCTTTACTTTATCTGTATGTTATACTTTTATATCAGTTATAATAGCAGTAAATCTATAATATTTTATAATATTTTTTGTAATTATAAGTCATTCTCAGATCTCTCTGCAACTTTTCTAATATAAAAATTGATTTATATAAAGTTTTTATTGATTTGCTCTTTTATAATATCTGAGAAAAGAAGTTATTTCTTCTTTTCTCTTCTCTATATTTTTAATATCAGTTCTCTCAATATAACAATCATGTCATTTCTATATATTATTTATTTGAAATTTTAGATTTTACTTCATATAAATCTTTTTAATCTTTTTTCTCAAACTTCTTTAATTATCACTCAATGTATTTGAGTTGCTTCTTTAAAAGTATGATGATTTTTCTTTGATCTGACTCTGATACTGACTCTGTATAAACTGATATGAGACTATATTCATCATCTATATCACTGTTGATAATCATATCTTCTTCATTACTATTGTATATAAATTATGTGGTTTATAGATGTTTTTGTTTTGAATAATATTTATTGTTTTTCTTTTTACTGTGATATATAGAACAATCTTCTTCTGTATAAAATACTCAATAAATGATATTATAATTTGAATACTCTGAGTTTTCAATATTTTATAAACTAGATGATTCTCTATTTTCTTTATCTTCTGTCTTGCAATAAGCACAGTTGTCAATTCCATACAGATAAAATATTTTATAATATAAATGATTTGAATCTATTCATTATCAGTTGATATTATTCTTTTATATCTGTATATAATATTTATAATCACAATTATACAATATATATTTCTTGTGTTGAGAATGTTTTATATTGATTATTTCTTTATTTATTTATCTAGTATAATGTTTGTATTTACTGTATAATAACTTATACATTCTGAATTTATTTATATCTTGAAACTATTGATGATACTATTCACATTCTTCTCAGATTTATTATTTATAATTTGTTCAAAATCTATCTATAGCTTGCTGAATATATACTAATTTTTGAACTTATTTTTCTTTTTATTAATATCTGTAAATTATTTCAATTTCTATTCTGATAATCTATGTTTTATAATTTTCTTTGCTTTTTTTATTGAATTTTTTATTACTCTTAGATATTCTATCTTCTGTGGTTTTATTGTTGTATATAGTCTTTTGTCTTACTTCTCAGAGCATTGTCTAATCATATATTCTAACTTCTTACAATTGAAATATAACTTCTTATATTGATATTTCTATTTCTTATTATTATTCTTTTTTGATGATAGAGTAGCATTCAATTTCATTGAATATAAATTATAATAATCATTCTATTTCTTGTGAATTCTGATTGTAAGTGTGTAGTAATTTCTTTTTTTTAATCTGTGTTTATAAAGTTGATTATTGATTCTGATAGTTATTTCAACTATTGTTGATAACTTTTCAGATCTCTGAGCTAGTTTTAATATTTTATTCTTGACTTTTTTATATAGTTCTTGATAAAATTATACTGTCAAAACTTCACTATCTCAGTTCAGATATAAGCTTAACTGCTGATATTTGAATGTATATTGTATGGCTGATTCTATTTACTTAAGCTGGTATAGCTTTTGAGCTGCTGAATGTTTCTCATCAATATTTCTGAATATTTATTGTAATTGATGAATAAATTTAGTATAGCTATAAAAGATTCTTATAGTTTATTTATTTCAATCTTTCTTCACTTCATGGAATCATAATCTGATTCTTGATTCAAATCAATTGAATATAAATTCTATCAAAAATATTGATACTAATAAGATTTTATCAGATTCTTCTACTAACTTTGATGCATTTACAGTGAGATAGATATTTATCTGATTAAAAAAGACTCTCAACTTTTTATATTCTTCACTGAATAATATAAAAGAGTTGTATTTAAGTTTTTGAATATTGATTGCTTACTTCAACTTACTATAATGTTTGAGTAACTTCTTTATATTATACTTTTTATCATTGATAATCAATTCTGTCTTAAATACTATAGTTAACTTTTCTTTAGAGCTTTGAAATTTATATCTTTAAACTTAACTAATTATGTTAAGCTTAGTTCTATTTCTCAATTAATAAATTATTTTTTTGAGTAGAAATCTTTATAATTTTGAATTGAAAACAATCAATGTTGCTACTGAGTCTCTAATTTAGTAAGCTTCTCACTGACTATAAAATAAAATTGAGTCTTATAGAGTGTTACTGAGCTTATTCACTAAGTCAGAAGATAGTACCACTATCACAGATTAAGATATAATATCAAGAGAAATATCTAGAATAATTAGTAATAGCTATAATAACAGTCTAAAATAGATAATAAGAATATCTAGTAGAGCTTATAAGATAGAGTGAGTATTTAAGTAGATATTGTGAAGAAATATATATTAAAATGAGCTTATAGTTGTATTATATAACTTGAATATAAGTAAGAGTATATAAAGAGATATAAGAAATAAAATAAGATTAATTGTGATTAAAAAGATAAGTTTCTTAATTCTAAGAGTAATGAGTATATTTAAATATATTTGAGTTTTTATACAAATTATTTTACTCACTCTGCTCACTTACTTACTTTGTTCACTAATGATTATAATAAACACAATGATCAGAGTAAGCAGTTATGTGATTTTATAGTAGTTTCAATTGAGAATTGTTCTGTTTCTGTATTTCTTCAGTTTTTATCCAATAAATTCTGACTTATACTGCAGATTTATAACACTTTTATTGTTTACTGATAGAATCTTTGTAGTTTGTATTATTTATTAATTGAATACTATTCTATTTTCTGTGTTTTTGATGAGTATTGCTTGTTTCTGACTTTCTTTTATTATTAAATCTGATTTTTGACTTAATGTATCTGCTCAGATATTCTCTTTCTCTTTACAATACTGAATTTTGAAGTTGTAAGTGACTAAAATCTCTAATCATTTTACTTATCTTCTTGTCAACTCTTTTATAGTTGTAAAATACTATAAATTGTAATGATCTGATAGTATAATGATTTGATATTTGACTTCTTTTAAATATATTCTTCATTTTTTCAATATCATTACTATAGCTAATAATTCTTTATTATATATATTGTAATTCTGCTCTGCTGATATCATTGTTCTTATATAGTATATAATAAAATATAATTATTCTTTTTCATTGTATTATTATAGTCTTGTATCTATAGTGCAATCTAAAGCATCTATATTTATAATAAATGATTTCTCTGAATCAAAATATATTCATATATTTCTATTTTAAAATTCTCTTTTTATTCTTTCAAATATTTGTTGCTGATTATTCATTTATTTAAAAGTTATATTCTTTTTAAATAGTATTGTTAATGATTTTGTGATTTCTGAGAAGTCTCTGATAAATATTTGATAGTAATTTACTAATTTATAAAATATCTATATCTCTGTAATATTTTTGAGTTGAGATTATTTAGTTATTATTTTAATTTTCTTCAAATTCATTCAGATTTCTTCTGTAGAAATAATATATTTTAGAAATTCAATCTTTTTTTTAAAGAATTTATATTTTTCTGACTTCAGCTATAGTTGATTGTTTTACAGCTTTCTCAATACTTTTTTAATATACTCAGTATATTCTTTTTAACTTCTGTTGATGTATACTAGAATATCATCAAAGTAAACAATTATAAATTTATTAAGATATTTATATAATATACTATTAATCATTGCTTGAAATATTGCTGATGTATTAATAAGTTTAAATAATATAATTTGATATTTATATAATTTAAATCTTGTTCTGAATGTGGTTTTTCATTCTTCTTCAGATTTGATTTATATATAAATGTATACTTTTTATAGATTTAGAGTAGTAAATTATTTAGCTTCTGCAAATCTGTCTTGAATTTCTTTGATAAGTAATAGTGAGTATCAGTTCTTTACAGTTATCTTATTTAATTGTTGATAATTTATATATAATTGCAAGCTTTTATCTTTCTTTAATACAAAGATAATAAGATATTCTGCTGATAATATTGATAATTGTATGAATTCTTTTTTCTGATTTTTATTAATATACTTTCTAAATTCTTCAAATTCTTTTTTCATCATCTGATATATCAGTGTGAAGATTGGTTTTTATTCTTCTTTTAAAAGTATTTTATAATTTCATTTTTTATATTTGAGTAAATTGTTTCTTGTGAATGTCTTTCTGAATATATCTTTGAATTTCTAAAATTTATCTGCTATAATAACTTTGATTCTTCTAGATACTTAATTTTTTAATATAATTGATTTCTGTTTTTTAAAATTTCTGATCTACTCTGTTACTTGAATTTCTCTTTTTATAATTTTATCTCTAATCTATTCTATATTATAAATACTGAATTTTTGAGCTTCTGTATAAGAGATATATTTATATTTTATCAGTTTTATAGTATTTTCTCTTCAGTTTATATTGAAATTATATCTTTATAATCAGTGATATTTCAAAATAATATTATATTCTTCTGTTTCAGTAATGTCAAACTGAAGTGTCTTTTTATAATTTTTTATTTTTATAATTATAAAATCTGTTTTGATATCAACTTGTTCAAAACTTGTCTCTTCAAATCTTTATAACTAATAGACTTTTTTTTTCTCTTTTTTTTTATTTTGACTCTGACTGTATATTTCTTGTTTATAAATATCTCAGTTGTTTCTGAATCTATCAGTGTATATATACTTTGTTCTACTAAATTCATCTGAATTGATATATATTATTGCTCTGTTATTGTAACTAATATCTAATCTTTCTTTTTTACTCAAGATATTTTTTTTTAATAAATCTTTAATTTTTTGACTGTTTTTTCTATTTAAGAGTTTCTTGATAATCTTCATAAGTTATATTCTTCTCTTAATTTAGATTTGAATTTTATGTTTTTATTTTTTATATAATTTTATCTCAGAAGATTGATGCTATCTTACTGTATCTAAAATTATAATATATTTATAATTCTTATATAATTATATATCAATATATTTATTCTTCTTCAGAATATTGTGTTGATTTTATTGATTTTTATTAATAATATTTTTTATTTCATTTATAAGCTATACTTTTATATCAGTTATAATAGCAGTAAATTTATAATATTTTATAATATTTTTTATAATTGTGGATTATTCTTGAGTCTTTCTGCAACTTTTCTGATATAAAAGTTGATTTATATAAAGCTCTTGTTGATTTGCTTTTTCACAGTATCTGAAGAAAGAAGTTATTTCTTTTTTTCTTTTCTCTATATTTTTGATATCAGTCTTCTTAATATAATAACTATATTATTTCTATATATTATTTGTTTATGATTTTAGATTTAACTTTGTATAAACTTTTCTAATCTTTCTTTTTGAATTTCTTTAGCTGTTATTCAATATATTTAAATTATTTCTTTAAAAGTATAATAATTTCTCTTCTGTCTGACTCTGATGTTGATTCTATATAAACTGATATAAGACTATATTTATTATCTATATCACTGTTGATGATTATATCTTCTTTATTACTATTGTATATAAATTATGTGACTTGTAGATGTCTTTGCTTAGAATAATAATTATTATTTTTCTTTCTACTATAGTATATAGAATAATCTTCTTCTGTACAAAATATTTAATAAATAATATTATAATTTAAATACTTTGAGTTTTCAATATTCTGTGAACTAGATAATTCTTTATCTTCTTTGTCTTTTTTTTATAATAAATATAGTTGTTGATTCTATATAAGTAAAAGATTCTGTGATATAAATGATTTAAATCTGTTTGTTATCAATTAATATCATTCTCTTATATCTGTATATAATATTCATAATTATAATTATACAATATATATTTCTTGTGTTGAGAATGTTTCATATTGATTATTTCTTCATCTATTTACTTAGTATAATGCTTGCATTCACTGTGTAATAACTTATATATTCTGAATTTGTTTATATCTTGAAACTGTTGATGATACTATTCATATTTTTCTTAAATTTATTGTTTATAATTTATTTAAAATCTATCTATATATGATGGGTTAGCACTCATTGATAGTTAATTTATGCAACCAACCCCCTGCTGCGCGCTTATATACTCACACATACTTATGAAGTTCTCTCACATCTTCTTATGATTTCACTCTATAATTATATATATTTTAATACTCTAATAATTCTTTCATTCTGTGCTTCTTCAGAGCACAATCTCTGATATTTCTTTCACTTCAATTCTCTTATCTATAAGAACTCTCTCATACAATCTCTTTTTCTGATCTTCTTTCTCTTTTTTTTTAATTAATTTATAAACTGTTATCAGAATAGTATCAAATTCATTGATAGTACTGTTGAAACAGATTATATAAACTGTATAGATAATATAAATAGTTTAATTCACAATATTAGTAACTTCTGCTTAATCAGTGATATATCTGCTATATTACAAATCAATTCATCTATATCAGCTTAAATACTCTGTGTTTATAATTGCATCTAGATATTTAAATTAAGTTTAAGAATAAATTACTCAAAATTCTACAAAGCTGTATTACTGTAATAGTACTGTGAAGAAATTTGAGTATTTAAAAGTTCACAACTATATATCTATAAAAAAATCAGAGTATCTATAAAGTATTTTTTTCAAAGAATAAAAACTAAACCTTCTGATCTTCAAGTTATCAGAATCAAGAACTATAGTTTTATATAAAAATAAAATAAATTATAAATATCTCTATAAATACTCTTTTATAAGTGAAAACTGAAATTTTGTAGAAGATAATACTGAACTCTGTAGTTTTCTTCAGCAGTAATTTCTACAGATGACAGAGCTTCAGTAATAACTGAATAATCTGAATATAAATACATCAAAAATCACACAAATATCAACATCTCTTATATATAAAAGAAAAGAACATCTTTCTCTTCTTGATAAATTCACAGAAGAACTCTCAATCTACTTAATCTGAAAATAAAAGATAAAAGTTAAACTTGAAAAAGATGAATCTATGATAGACTCTCTGCTCTTGCAAACTTGCTATATTTATAGTCAGCTAGAAGAAAATACTCTAGTCAAGTTTCAATTTTGAATTAGTTATATATATAGAAGATATACATCTCTGAAAAAGTCTTTTATCAA
>NW_025544879.1:0-7428 GCF_000150115.1 Histoplasma capsulatum G186AR | reverse complement strand
AGAATATCTGAAATTCTCAATATATAATGAATACTGTATAAATTTCTATCTACTGAATAATAATCTGTCTCAATTCTGTATATTTCAAGACTGCAAAAGATTTCATTAAGTAAATATATATATTTTAAACTACTCTGTAGTAACTTCTGCATTTGAATCAGAATCAATAAACTAAATCTTTTATATAAACACAGAATATTTAAAAGTCTTCAATATCTCAGATAAAAATACTGCTGACTGAATTATTAGAAAAGTCTGTATATACTGTAATAAATCAGAGTATTTTATGAATCAGTATTTAAATACAGTTCTTCTGAGTTAATTCTCTGTATATATAAATACTGTATCATCTGTGAATAGACAAGAATAGAGAAAAAAAGAGCTCTTACTCTAAAATATAAATGAAAATTTAAAAAATAATAAGCTAGCTAAAGATTTGAATAGAAGATATAAGTGAATATAATTATAATCTCTGTCATTATAAATAGTCTAGTCAATATATATGCAATAATAGACAGCAGTTTTCTTCACTATACTCTTATAAATACTCAGCTAATAGAGAAGTATAAACTTCAGTATATTCTTTTCTCTGAATTAGACTAACTGTATAATTATATATAAGACTGAGACTAAAATTTTCCTCAGTTCTATTATCAAATATTTTAGTTCTGATTTCATATAGTGTTTTATAAATTAGTTACTTTACACTGTTTATATTATAGCTCTGATTTTATTTTACTGTTTATAAAAAATATTAAATTTCAAATACTGTTCTTATTTTTATTTCTGAATCACAGTTTTATTTGATTTTATTTTACAATACAGTATCAAATAAAACTATAACTTACTTATAATTATATAATCTATATATTATTACATCAGATAATATCTAATTATACTGTAAGTATTATCAAATATTATTATCTTTTTTAAAGTCAACAATAGAAATATTATTATATATCTGTAGATATATTAAAAATGTAAAAAAAAAACAAAATAAATATCTGAAAATATTAATGAAAAAAAAATAAAAACCTTCTGCAAAAAAAAATAAAAAACAAATAAAAAATACAAAAAAAATGAAAAATATAAACAAATAAAATAAAATTTATTTTATCAGTCTATAGTTATCAAAAAATTTACTCTTCAATTCTTGAGTAATTTTCACAATCAATCTAGTATCTCTCACAGTGAGAGTTATTTACTTATAATAAATTATAGTCTTAAGATTATCTGTGAAATAATTAGTAAGATATTATTATATTTGTTTTTATATAATATTATACATTCAAAAAAATATGATCAAAATTGTCTCTGCAGCAATTTGAAGAATATTAAAAGTAGAATACTGAAAATAATACTGACTTTCATCAATCTCTTAAATAAAATATATAAATACAGTCTTGAAGAAAATGAGATCTTCTGACTTCTGATAATAACAGATTTTATAAATAGTCTCTAGTCTTATATCAGTATCTAGTATTATCAAAAAGCATTATTTTGATAATTTCATACTCTGTTAATTTATTTTTTTTATATAAAAACAGAGATTGTATATCTTTCACACAGCACAGCAAGTATTAAGATGCTGCTTATAATAATAAACTCAGACTGCTTTTCACTTCATCATTTACTGTTTATATATTGTCTTACAGACAGCAGCAGTTGTTGATATAATTTTCTGATAAAAGATACTTTTATTATAGATTATTTTTTTACTTGAAGAGAGGAGATATTGAGCACAGAAAATAAATATATAGATTTCAGAGAGAGAAGAACAGAGACTTATAATACTGAATTTACTAGATAGAATCAAATAATTAATCAATATTTATTAGTGAGAAAATATTAAAATATTCATATTACTTTTAATAGTTAATATACTGATACAGAATTACTAGAGGCAGTCTGCTCTCAGCACCCCCTCTTCAGAAAGTGAGCAAATGAACCTCTAAATTCAAGGGGATGAAATGCATCTTTAGTTGCTTTGAAGAGATGGACAGCTCAGATACAATACTGTATAGTAAAAGCTTTATAAAATATACAGCTGAGCAGAATAAAGTGAGATTGTGAAGTCACAATACTATTTATTCTCATTAAAAAAATAAACTAATTAACTAATAACATCATTACTCTATCTATTCTAATTCTGATCATTTTCAAATTTCAACTCTAAAAGAAAATAAATAAGATCAGTGACTTCTCTGCTAATTGACAATAATCTCACTCAGTGAAACTGAAACACTGTTTATATCAATATCATTATTCATTCTCTGAAATAACTTCATCAACTCAGCAATCAAAATATCATCATTCAATGAACTTGCATTCTCTGATATATCTTCATCATTATTTAAATGACAGATAGCTTCATTTTTCAACTTAATTCAAGAATTTAGATATAGTTTTTCAATCTTATTTATATTCTTCTCAAAACCTTTTTTTTTGTGCATTCTGAATATTGTCTGATTCAACTCAGTTATAAGATCTGAAATATATCTTAAATTCAACTTCTGCAGCTTATAAATATTAAAGAAATTGAGAATAAGATATTTATAAATCTTAATAATTCTAGTTTGTCTGATGTGAAGAATGTGCTCAATGACTTAATTGATTATAGAGTAATTACTTACTATATTATAGCAATGAATATTTTGATAAAAATATTATAAGTTGAATCTGGCACTTTCAACTTGATAGAAGATGATAAATATTATTGAATTCTCTCTGTTTTTGTTAAATTTAGTCATCATTGCTGTATGTTCACTTGGTTTCAGACTGATATAAAAGATACAATATGAAATGTCTGTGAGAATATATACTTCTATTATAAGCACTTATTTATCTGATTCATCATATCAAATAATCAACTTTTTATTGAGTTTGAATATTTTGTAACTGAGCTGTTTTATTAAGATACAGAGTTGAGAAGTCTTATATAGCATCAATATAAATATCTTTTTTCAGTTCTCAGAACTTAAGATATTCATTTCAGAGAAGAAGAGAAATATCAGCTGAAGATCTCTGATAAAATCTTCTACAGCTTTATACTGAATAGAGTAATATAAATTTAGTCATTCAGTAAAAAGAATTATATATTCAGCTTACATCAGAATCAGAAGAATCTTGCTGATTATAACAGACTTATAATAATATATATAGTCAAGTCAAAAGATGAACAGAGTCAGTTATCTATATTTATTTATGTTTATAAAAATTCAGTCATCTGATAGTTTTGAAACTAGTCTTCAGTATAGATACTTAGTTAAATTGTAGTATTTTTTCAATTATTGAATGATAAATCAGCATTCCACAATATAATACTGTATCACAGAGATATCATCTTCAATTTTCAGCTCAATCACTGATAAGAGACAACTCATCAGTATTCAATGAACTGAATATATCTTCAGAAACTTGAAGATATAAAGATTAATCTATATATCTGTAAATGATACTCTCTATATCAAAAAGTTAAGTATCTCAGCAGTCACATAAAATATAGCAGATGATTCATATATATTTATTTTGAAAGAGTTGAATTTATAATTGACATTATACTTCACTAGATGACTGCTGTTATTCCATGAAAGAATTAAGAATGATGATGAAATAAATCTTATAAAATTCTTTATATTGCTCATATTATTCATATAGAGAGTGGTATTTAATATAATATAATATTCTGCTCTTAGATCAAAGCAGATATAAGTTATAACTATCTCTTTATTTTATAATATATAAACTTTATTAAACACAGCAGTCTCAAATAATTTCAACAGATTATATAGACAATTATATTCTAATCTACTCTGATTTTCAGCAACTTATAATTGAATAGTATTTAAGTTATTATATACAGACAAATTCTAATAGAAAGTAAGAACAATTTATTGCAACAGCTGTTGCTGCTGAAAGACTTTATTATATTTTATTAATTATCTCTGCATAAATCTGCAGTCAGATCTGTCATTTTATATATTATTATAATAGATTCATATATTGAAAGTGTTGAATATGATACTGATTTCAGTATATTACTGATCAAGAAAAGCTGATGAGACAATCAAAATAATTGATTTTGAATATACTAACTCTTGTATTTTATTATTCAGCTGTAAATATATTGATTAATATTACTCTTCATATAATAAATTATAGAAGTCTTCAGAGACTAGATTAATTTATACTGAGTATATATACAATAATTATTTATATTTTATCAAGACTCATCAGATTCACAATTATACACTTATACAGCAATTTATTTATTCAAAAATCATATATTATATTTACAGTCACTGACTGTTAAAATTTGAGTTTCATATTATGCTGTATATCAGATACTTTTAACACATCTGAGTTCATTATTTTCAGTATTTTGTATACTTCTTCATAATTTGAGAGTTGTATATTGAAATTATTCAGAAATATTTATATCTTATAGAATTTATCTATTAATTTCTATATTGAATGAATAATTTTA
Organism: Histoplasma capsulatum G186AR; assembly: GCF_000150115.1. Taxonomy (NCBI): domain Eukaryota; kingdom Fungi; phylum Ascomycota; class Eurotiomycetes; order Onygenales; family Ajellomycetaceae; genus Histoplasma; species Histoplasma capsulatum. The sequence goes on along the minus strand of NW_025544879.1, from coordinate 2,942 downwards.
TCTAACTGATTATTTGATATTTATTAATCTCAGTTAATAAACTCAGTCTACAGATAATTCATATTTATAAATATGAAGAAATTGCTGTTGTCTTTTTCTGATTCTGTCTCTGTCATATCTGTTGTCTTTTATGAGATATGAATGATCTTGTAAATATTGATTCATTGTCAATAAAATTCTCTGAGATCAACAATATCAGATAAATATATAAATTCTAACTGCTGAACTGATATCAAAAGTTCATTCTTTCATCTCTTATTTATAATATCAATATCTTTTTATATAGCAGTGAGAGTTTCTTGCATCAGATCTTCAGCATTTGAAATTGTACTTGATTTATTTATTGTAATAAATAAATGAATGCTGATTGATAGAGTATTTGAATTACTAAGAAAGACTTCCACAATATTATTATCTACATCTGCAGACTTGAAACACAAAGAAAGATTTGAATAAAATTTCAATTTCAAAAGATCTTTTCTTACACATTCTGTCAAATAACTTGATGTGTATTTTTTAATTAATTATTTGAGAAGAATAAATATTTGTCTGTGGCATTCTTATTCTTGAATGTTTTTTTGATAATATATATCATCTTATACTTGATGATTTCAGAACACTATTTTAACAATGAAACAACAATAAAAATTAATTATCTCATATATTTTGAAACTTGATTCTTCTGTAGAGAAATATACTTATTCATCATACTCTTCTTCAAATAAACAGATCTCAATATTTATAAAAATTGAATCTTTCATACATACTTTCAATTCTTTGATATGTTCTAAACTTAGATGATGAATGTAAAATTCAAAATAATATGAATAGATCAAGAGACTCTGAAGCTAAGTTATGAATTCAGATTCATTGATAATTCAGAATTTTTTCAGTATATCTGCTTTTATAGCAGTCTTTGCTATATTAATTAATTCTGCTGTCAATTGTGATGAAACTGTAATAATATATTAATACAGAGAAATAATTGAAGAAGATTTCAATATACTTTGTTCTTCAAACTGATCAACATTCATATTAAATTCAGAAGATATACAGAAAGAGATATATAAATGACATAAGAGAGTAGTTGAAGAAGTCTTTATAATGTCAGTTATAATGAATAAACTGACTATATTATATATTAGCTATCAGCAATATGTGTGAAATAGATTTAAATGCTATTTCAATCAACATTCAGTTTCAACACAAGATCTATATTATTTAAATTTATAATATTGTACTTATTTATTAGAAGTGAGAACAGAGACAGAGATGAGAATACTGTATTTGCTGTCAACAGATTCATTAGCAGATAATTCAAAGATATTATACAGAATATAAAATATAAATAAGCTAAACAAGCTCATAACTCAGTTAACTTTTGAATCACAGTTCAAGAATATCAAATACTTATATTTTCCACATATTTTTCATCATTTAAATTATACTAATCAGCTGTAGAATGCCTTGCAAAGAAAAATATCAACTCATTTAATAATATAAGAATGAGATTGATGAGCTGTGTGGAAAGAGATAGATGATGTCATTTCTCTAAGACAAGAAAAATAAGAGATAAGAAGAAGAGTAGTTTTATAGAAGTTGAATGAATAAATCAGTACAGTAAGTGACTAAGCAGATAGAATATAATGAATGAAACTGAAGACTGTCTCAAGATATCTGTACAACTCAATCAATGAAATAGATAGATATTAAATAGAATAGATATATATTATTCAAGATTAACAAATTGTTTATAAAGAGTTCTATTCAAGACAGTGTTATATTCTAAACATCTTCAAGACAGTGTTATATTCTAAACATATTCAAGACAGTGTTATATTCTAAACACATTCAAGATAGTGTTATATTCTAAACATATTCAAGACAGTGTTATATTCTAAACACATCTAAATTTCAATGAAATCACCTCAGAAATCAACTGACAGAAAATATAATATAATAACTATCATTATATATCTTTAAAAAAGAAAACAATCAGACTCATAAGAAAAAATATATATTTGTAGAATATATATTGATTATATTAATCAATCAAACTATAATTCAGTATGCAGAATTTCAAATATAATGATCTCATCAATAAATATATCAGAGAAATTATGAAAATTTTAAAAAGAGTATTTCAAGTATATAATATACTTACTGACCAGTTTTCAAATTTGAATAGATATTTTATAATAATTAAAAGAAGTTATTCTGAAATTGAAGACTGCTGAGAACTTCTGAAGACTCTTATAACAATGTATATACTGTTTATATACTGTTTAATATTTTACTGCTGACTTCTGTGTCTTATATTTTTATAACAGTTTAATATAACTATTGTTATTGATATTTAAAAGTATATATAATCAAACTTTTGATCAAACATCAGATCATTGAGAGATCTGATATAGAAATAGATAATATAAATAAAATCAGATATAAAATCTGTGTTATATATATTCAAAACTACTCTATTCAAAGTTACACTTTGACTTTTATAAACTATAATAATATATATAAGTGTAACAGAAAATTACTTTTAAATATAATGATTTTTATTCAGATTGAATTTTATCTGTGAATAGAATATAAAAACAATAGACTGATTGTCAATGAGATTAATAATAACTTCTGAGCTGATATATCTATTAAATTTAATCAGTATTGCATACAGAGATGTGAGTATGAAATTACAGAAATCAACTCAAATAATATTATATATAATATTAAATGATTTATTAACAAGATCTTTATCAGTTTATAAATTATATATAAGTATTATTCAACAGTCAATACTTAAGTAAATAATATTAAATAGATTCTGTATTTCATCTGCTGTAGCTGTCTTTGCTGATTTATATTTCAGATAATTGACAGATATTATTTTAACTGATTGATTGCATACTCTGAATCTTAATATATTATATAAATGAATA
>NW_025544880.1:0-7013 GCF_000150115.1 Histoplasma capsulatum G186AR | reverse complement strand
TCAGAATATTTGAAATAAACTGATAAATACATCATCTACTCTCACTAATAATAATAATATTTGATAATACTTATATATTATTTTGTAGAAAAATATGTAAAAATAATAATAAATCAATTTTAATCTTACAATTTCAACTCTTTCATCTGACAACTTTTGTAAACAACTTCTATATCTATATATATCTCTGAATCTTTTATTATATACTGTTGAAAACTCAGAATTTTAAACTCTGCTGTGAATATTAAATTCATATATTCAAATTCTTTATTAATCTAATCTCCACTTCTCTTTTGATATATATTACAATAATAATATACAACAATTTGAACTTATATTAAAAAAATAATAGAAGATATCACTGACAATAAATATATAAATAAATATCAATAATCTCTTTTTTTTGAACACTGTTTATTATTTCATTGATGAAGATTGAAACTATAAAAAGAAGTTAATTGACTTTGAATTATTGAAGAGCAGTTATATAGATAAGTATATAATAAAAATCTTGATGACAATTATTAAAAATAATTTCTGAGATATTTTATTAGTACTTTTTATAATCACAACAGACAATGCAGTAAATAACTTGACTATAATACAAAATCTGAAACAAAAACTGATATTATATAGATAAAATAATAAATATAAATATATTTTATATATTATATATATTATACAGCTTGTTATGCAAATATTAATTAAAGTATTAAATATTAAATCTAAAAACACAGAACTGATCAGTTGTTTTAATAAAAATAATATTGAAATTAATACTCAAATCACATTTTCATTGATTTTTAGCAAGATAATGATATTTAATAACACTCTGATATAAATTGATCAATTTTCTAATTATATTATTCTCTTTTTTAGATTTGTTATATTATCAATATAATCAGTATTTCTTTCAAACAGCAGTAGTGATTTTATAATATTCAAGCTATACACAGCTCAACTTCTCTGTTTAATATAATATAAAATATTTAAATATAATAAAGTTCTATTTATAAGATGATAATTCAAACACTTTAATTAAAAGATACTATAAATCATTGAATTCAGAATTTTAAATAAGAGAAGATTTATACTCTGAAACTTTCTGAATTAAAATAAATACAATTAAAATATATTATTGAGCTGTTGTATATCTTTTATATAATAATAAAAACTGTATTTATTACAGTTATATCAATAATATAAGCTGTTTGATAAGTATATAACAGATTATTTACTCATCTGAAAACTCAGATAATTTATATATAAGAAGAATAATTTTGAAATATTACTATTTTTTCAGTAATTAAACAAGCTTGAGATAAATTTGTAGAATATTATATCAGAATAAATCAGTTATTTGCTGATTATTATACTATTACTGCTGTATTTGATTTTTTATATTGAATCAATATATATACTTCAGAGAATTGAACTGAGAAAGAATGATAAATCTATATTAATATAGCTTAAATATACTACAATAATAACTATCAATAATACAAATAGAAAAATACACAAATTGAAGAGTTTATGAATTATAATTCTCTGATTGATAATTTTTTTCATAATACTCAATACAATATTAATATTAATCTATTACTGATACTGTTTAAGAATTTGCATTTATTAATTATCTTAGAAAATCTGATAAAATGAAATATTTACAACACTGAATTCAACTGCTATTTATATAATAATTCTATTAATATTAAAGAAAAATCTATTCTGAATCTATAAAGAATAATCAGTAGTCAGTATTTAATAGTAATAATAATAATATATAATATTCTGACAATTTCATTGACAGAAGTTGATATAGAGAGAAAGTTTAACTCAAGTCAAAATATTTATTATTATTATCATAATCAATTGCAAAAAGAAACTGTGAAGAAATTGATGATAATTAAATATGAAAAAGAAAAAGAAATTATTGATAAGAATAATATTGTGATGAAATATTTTTTCAATGATACAGTAGAGAAAAAAATTGACTGAGATTGTATATAGTATGAATGAGTTTATAAGTATTATCAATAATTATTATCAATTATATATATATTATATAATCATCAGAACAGAATCAAACTTGAGTCAAAATAATAATCAGTTTCAGATTATATTCTTATTTTTTATAATCAGTCATTTTATATGAAATATTAAGATTTATTAGTTTTATTCTGATTATATTAGACTCAAATCTGATTCTTTTACACTTTATTTCTGAAAATTTTGATCTCTTTACACTTTCATTTTAATTCTGATTCCACTGAAAATCACATCAAGAAATGAACTGAAATCAAATCAAATCAAATTAAATATGAAATTCATGGTCTCATCAGCCAGTCTATTTATAACAGTAAATTTATAAATAATTGTGAAATATTCTAGATTCTTATAATCAGTAATAATCTTGAACTTCTCTATATTTACAAGTTTGAATTTTTATTCCTTAAGATATTATATAATCATCAGAAGCTTCTTATTATAAATTTTATAATTATATTCAGCAAATAATATTTTTTTTGAGATAAAAATACAAAGTTGTAGAATATCTTCATTATTATATTATATCAGTACTTCATTTATTATATAATCTGAAATATCTATTTTGAGAATTGTATATTTATCTGAGTTGAATGATTGCAGCATTGAAGCAGTTGTGAATATATACTTCAACTTTTTGAAAGCAGTGTCTGTTTCAGTAATTCATTGAAATACAGTGTTCTTTTATATCAAATCTGTTATTATTATTATTATTCTTCATTTATAGATGTATACAGTCAGTGACTATAACATCTATCTGAAATATTTCAGAATTTTTCAAATCAAGAATTTTCTAATATACAAAAGCAATTTGATATATGCAGTAACAGAATTCCAGCTCAGAATCAAACAACTAATTAAAATATTCAATCAGAAAGATCAATATTAAGAAAAGACAATTAGTCAACTCAGATTAACTCAATATATATAAAAAAAAAATAGCAACTATTATAAAGAAAATTTAAAGAGTGCTCTAACAACTGTAAAATCAATAACTAATAAATAAAACTTCTCAAAATAAATCAACAATACAATCAATAATAAATAACTGAAGATAAAATAAATATCAAAACAAAAAACAATAATAAAATAACAAATAAGAAAATATTTCTACAGAATAAACCTCTGCAGTTTATATCTTGAGCTATATATATATTTTAATACTCTATATAACCAGCCACTGCCTCTGTTCTTTCAGACCACTGTTAGAGGTTATCATTCTCTCTAGAGTGCTACCACTCACTCAGGTTTCTTAACTAGTCTATCTAAGTGAGATTCTCACTAAAAATAACATCAGAGTTATCTTGTTCTAGTTAAACCCTCTGATCTTTCAGCTGTCAATCTCAGTATTTCAGTCTATCAATTGATCATCACAGCCTTGCTTGCACTAACCATCTAGAGTATCTAGATCTCATCTTATCTAGATTCTCACTAGGCCTGGGGTGCTCTGATCAGATAGTTTTTAAATCATTCTCTGAAATTTAGAGGTGTCTAGATTGTAGTGGGTGAGATGGTGGTGAATTTCTGACCAGTTAAGTTTGATGATGATTCACTATTCTATAGATTTCTCCATTCCCACCCCATCTTATCTATTCAGTACTGATCTAACTTGATGCACTTGGGAGGTTCTAGCCTCATAAGATCAGTGAGAATTTAGCACCCAGTTATAGCTGGCATCTTAAAAGGGGCTGGTTATATCTGATACTGTTTGGTGATTTAACAGTGGAAATTGATTAAATGAGCCCTGCAGAATTCAAACCTGCGCCTCTTATGAAACACCAAGTGAGTAGTTAACTGCTACACCACCGGGTCATATCAAATCTGTTAGTGATTGTATGATATTCAAAAAGTTCTTGATAAATCTTCAATAGAAATTGATGAATTCTAGAAAACTTCTAGTCTCTTTTATTAAAACAGATATCTTTCAGTTGAGAATTACTTTTATCTTTTTAGAATTTATTTATACATCTCTTTCAGCTTCAATAATAAATTCTAGATAGATTATAGACTTGATTTTAAAGTTATATTTATCAATATTTATTTATAGTTCTATTTCTTATAGATGATTGAGTACTTGTTATATATACTTGCAGTATTCAGCAAACAATTCATCAGTGAAGATCAGAATATTATTTATATATACTGATACAATCTTATTAAATAGATCTTATAGAGCTCAGTTGATATATTTCTGAAACATACTGAGAGTATTCACTAACTCAAAAAAAGTTATTATTTATTTATATAGTCTATAATATATACAAAAAATGATTAATTATTTATTATTTTTATTAATTTTTATCTTGTAGAAGGCTGCAGAGATGTCAAGCTTCATAAATCATTTCACTTTTTCTATTCATTGAAATATTTTATTAATAAGTGAAAGAGAATATCAGTCTTTTCATATAATTTTATTGAGTTCTTGATAGTTGATGTAGAATTATAAGTTTTTATCTGATTTCTTTATAAATAGTATAGATGCTGCAGCAGATGAATTGCTGATATAGATAAAGTCTTTATTCAATAGTTTATACTCTGAGTATTTTTTATAGAATAAGAAACTCATTATATAATATACTGTAGAGAGAATCTTAGAGTGATTGCAGATTCTTATTATCTTTCTTAATAAATTTAATTGTATAATCTATATTATACTCTCAGTAAAAGAGAAGCTTTTCAGCTGCTTCTTTATCAAATATATCTGTGAAGTTTTTATATATTTTAAAAAGTTCTTTGTAGAGCTTTTTGAAATTCTTGAGTTTAAATTTTTCTAATATTTTTTTAATATTTATTATACTAGTAATGAACATCTGAATATTCTTTTTCTTATATATTTAATGAATTAATAATTTGAATGTTTTCACTGATATCTGAATAAAATCAGCAGTTCTATCAACATTTTTTTTATAGATATAGTCATCTTCTAAGAAAATAAGATAATAATTATATATATCTAACAAGGTTTCAAACTCTGTAAGTTATAATAGACTGAGTATTAAATTATATTCAAGATTCTGTATTTCATATACAAAAATACTCTTTTTTTATATTCTTCTATATTGATATTAAATTTTATTATATTGTAAAAGACAGATTCTCTGAGATCATTAAATTCACTCAGTTTATATAATTCAGAGAAAGAAATATATTGAAGCTTATACTTTTCTATCAGCTGAGTATTTATAAGAGTATAGTGAAAAAAACCACTGTTTATCATTGCATATATATTGACTAGACTATTTATAATAACAGAGATTATAATTATATCTACTTATATCTTCTATTTAAATCTTCAGCTAGTTTATTGTTTTTTAAACTTTTATTTATATTTTAGAGCAAAAGTTCTTCTTTTCTCTATTCTTATCTATTCACAGATAACACAGCATTTATATATACAGAGAATTAATTCAGAAGAACTGTATTTGAATACTGATTTACAAAGTATTCTGATTTATTGCAGTGTATACAGACTTCTCTGACAATTCAGTCAGTTATATTCTTATCTAAGATATTGAAAACTTTTGAATATCTGATATTTATATAAAAGATTCAGTTCATCAGTTTTGATTCAGATGCAGAGAGCACTGCAGAGCAATTCAAAATATATATATTTATTTAATAAAATTCTTTATAGTTTTGAAATACACAGAATTATAAGAGATTATTATTCAGTAGACAAAAATCAGCACAGTATTTGCTGTATATTGAGAGTTTTAAATACTCTACACTGTAGTTATACAACTGAAAGTTCAGATTTTTGAATAGTATATTGATTTTAATAATATTGTTTCAGTTCTATCTGTCTGCTTCTAGAAGTTTATAATTGAATTTAAATAGATAAATTATCAGTATAATATCTTTCTGATAAGTTTTATTTAATTAATTTAATATCTTGACTTAAAGTATAGAATTAAAAAAGAGAGTATTAAACTGTCAGAAAACTAGCTCTGATATATACTGATTATTCAGATAATAACTTATTCAGAGTTAGAATTTTACTAATATATTATTATCTAATCTACTATAAATATATCATACTTGATTCAATAGTAAATCTATTATTTAATTATTAATATTTAATTTAATATTTATTTTTAACTTTTATACAAAATATAATACTAGATCTTCTGTATATTTATTAAAAATTGAAAGCTTCTCTTTTGAAAACTTTTTATAAAATGTAAGTGTAGAGAAAATAGTGAATATAAATATACTTATCTCAGTAAGCTATTATTGTAACTCAGTTATCTACAGTGCTTGCTGCTGAAGAATACTTTATAAATCTAGATTATTATTTACTATATTTAAATACAGTGAATATTTATAGATCTGTTGATAGCTTACTTCAATATTTAAAAATATGTAATTCTAGAGAATAGAATAAATATTCAGACTCTTACAAACACTATTTACAGTATTGCAGTGCTAAGCTTATCAAATTTCTTTATAAATACTATTTACAGTATTACAGTTTATAGACACTCAAGTCTCTTTATAAAACAGTTGATTATATTACAGATATTTAGATATAACAGTCTATTTTTCTAATAATAAAAGTACTCAGATTCAATAAGAAATTTATATAACAATTAAATATTCAGATCTTTTTAATATAATCAACATATTTAGATATAGAAACTGATAATAAGATACTCAGATCTTAAATATAATTGATGCACTCAGATATAGAAATTAATAACTAGATATTCAGATTTTAAATATAAATAAATCAATTTATAATATAATAGATATATCACTGATTAAGCAGATATTACTGATATTACAGATTAAACTATTTATACTATCTATATAGTTTATATAACATTCTTACAACTACCCACAAATATAGAGATACATTTGAATTTTTCCACTTTTTCAACTGTTTTTATATAATTTCAACCCTCTAATCTATTTAATATCATCACACACTCTCTGTAATTACTCTATATATATATATTGCACAGAGA
>NW_025544881.1:0-6704 GCF_000150115.1 Histoplasma capsulatum G186AR | reverse complement strand
AACACTCACAGTATAATTAGACATTATCTGATGTAATAATATATGAATTATATAATTATAAATAAGTTATAATTTCATTTAATACTGTATTATAAAATGAGATCAAATGAAATTGTAACTCAGAAATAAAGATAAGAACAGTATTCAGAATTTAATATTTTTTATAAACAGTGAAATAGAATCAGAGCTATAATATAAACAGTGTAAAGTGACTAATTTACAAAACACTATATAAAATCAGAATTAAAATATTTGATAATGGAATTGAGAAAAATTTTAGTCTCAGTTTCATGCATGATCATACAGTCAGTCTAAATATTAAGCTTATCAAGCTTCTTCATGAACATTATTCACAGTGTTACAGTTTATAGACATTTGAGTCTCTTTATAAAACAGTTGATTGTATCACAGATATTTAGACTCAATGATCTATATATCTAACAATAAAAGTATTTGAACTCAATAAGAAATTTATATAATGACTAGACACTTAGATTTTTTTTAATATAATCAATATATTTGAGTATAGAAACTGATAATGAGATATTCAGATTTTAAATATAATCAATACACTCAGATATAAAAATCTAACAACTAGACACTCAGGCTTTAAATACAGATGAATTAATTTATAATATAATAGATATATCATTGATTAAGTAGATATTACTAATATTATAGATTAAACTATTTATATCATCTGTGCAGTTTATACAATCTATTTCAACAGCACTATCAATAAATTTGACACTATTCTAATAACAGTTTATGAATTAATTAAAAAAAGAAAGAGAAAGAAGATCAGAAGAAGAGGTTGTATGAGAGGATTTTTATAGATAAGAGAATTGAAGTGAAAGAAATATTAAAGATTATACTCTGAAGAAGTACAGAGCAGAAGAATCATTAGAATATTAAGATATATACAATTATGAAATGGAATCACAAAAAAATATAGAAGAATTTCATGAATGTATATGAGTATATAAGTATATAATAGAAGGTTGATTGTATAAGTTAACTATCAACAGATGCTAATCCATCACAAATATATCATCTTTTATTGTTTACAGATATTATATATAAAGTTATATATATAACATCAAATAATATATGAGTATTATAAGTATATATATATATATATATTATAAATGTAATGTCTCTACAATAATATATTCTCATAATAACAAATTTTTATAAAGTGAAATATTGAATAAAATTTTAAATCTTTGATTATTGTAATAATATAATTAATTTAATAAAAATATTAAAAAACTCTGTAAAAAAATTTTCTTTTCTTATTTCTCTTTCTTCTTTTTTTTTTATTCTGTTTCTTTTTCTTTTTTTACTTATTTTTATTTTTTATAATTTAATTCTATTCTTTCTTCTTCTTCTTCTTCTTTTTCTTCTTCTCATCAGAAAAAACAATTATCTCAAAACTCTTTTCAGCTATTTTTTTAGATAAAAGAGAATTTTTCTCTTTTTTTATCAGATTTATTTATATTTTAAAGTCATATATTTTCTGATCTATTACTTTGAATTCTATCTCTATAGTAAGTAGATTAATATACTCAGAAAATAATACTATTTTTTTAATATTTTAAATTATTGAATATATATAAAATCTAAATAAAACTCTGATTCTCTGATTCTCTTCAGAAGTCTGCTAATTAATTAAATCACAGAGTTATTATCAAAAAATATTATCAATAAATATATTCAAAATACAATTTATCAGTTTGAGTTTCTTTATTTTATAGATAAATATATTTTCAATTTTTTTCTAATAATGCTTTTTCACAGCTGCTATTTTTTCAGCTCTTTTTTTTTTATTTTAATTTTAAATTATTTCTGTAAATACTTCTGATCTCAGTACTGCTGCATCTAGACTGACTGTGTGACTATATATAGAACTGAGATTAAATTTTTTCTCAGTTTTATTATTAGATATCTTAGTTCTGGTTTCATATAGTGTTTAGTAAATTAGTTACTTTACACTGTTTATATTATAAATCTAGTCTCAGATCATGTTTTACTAATAAATTAATAGTTTCAGTTTTATTTGATTTCATTTTATAAAATAAGATCAAATGGAATTATGATTTACTCTATATAGATTGGCAGCAATAGATTAGCAGTGATAGATTAGCAGTGGTAGATAGATTGACAGCAGTAGATAGATTGATAGTAGTAGATAGATTGACAGCAATAGATTAGCAGTGATAGATAGATTAACAGCAATAGATTAGCAGTAATAGATTAGCAGCAATAGATTAGCAGCAATAGATTAGCAGTGATAGATTAGCAGTGGTAGATAGATTGACAGTGGTAGATAGATTGACAGTGATAGATAGATTGACAGTGATAGATAAATTGACAGTAGTAGATAGATTGATAGTGATAGATAGATTAATAGTGATAGATTAGCAGTGATAGATTAGCAGTGATAGATTAGCAGTGATAGATAGATTGACAGTAATAGATAGATTAACAGTGATGAGTAGATTAGCAGTAATGAATAGATTGATAGTAGTAAATAGATTGACAGCAGTACTAAGTAAAATAGAGATAATATCTTCATTAATTATATCATCAGATTAATATATTATATAATTATCAGAATAGAATCAAACTTAAATCAAAATTATAAACAGTCTCAGATTATATTCTGATTTTGATAGTCAGTCACTTTATATGAAATATCAAGATTTTTTAATTTCATTTCATTTATATTTTAATAATTCTAGTTACTTTACACTTTTATTCTGATTCTAATCTCACTAAAATCATGTCAAGAAATGAACTGAAATTAAATCAAATCAAATCAAATATGTAATTCATGATCTCAGCAGTCAGTCTAACTATGGCTTTATAGCAGTGATTTGCTTTGAAAAATTGAAGTATTTACTGAAACAGTCAGTACAACAATTTATCTTCAGATTTAATAAAATTTATAATGATTTAGCAACTGATTCAGAAAAATTATTTACTCAGCTATTCTTTGCTAAATTATCAATCACAATATAGAATCAAATTCAAACTTGCTATAATTTCTCTACTAGTTAAACTGAATTGCTTGTATTAATAATTTGAATTTAAGCTGTTTACAAAAGTCATACTAGAAGAAGTAACAATAAGTAAGAGTTCTTTTTATAGAATAGAGAAAATGATAATAAATATGAAATCAAATAATATTTCAACAGTTCTTCTTTGAAAGTGCAATGAAATTTAATCTCAGCTGAAAAACTCATTATAGAAGAATATCAGTACTGTATGAATAATAATCTTTATCTATTCTGTAAAAAGACAGATTATATTCTTAGAGATTTTATTAAGAAAGAAAAGTAAACTCAAATCATTAGTAAACTGAAACTGATATCTGTGATAGCTTATATCACAGAAACTTAGAAGAATAAGAAGTGATTAGATAATAGATTCTGTATGTATATTACTATTCAACTAGATATCTCTAGTGGTTCTGAGCTGATTTGATGTCTAGTTAATTTTGAAGCAGATTTCAACTATATCTCTCACATTTATATCATTTCAAAAGAATGAAAACAGATTGAATCATCATTTCAAGTGCAATATTCTGATGAATAATAAGAATATTAATATAGTATTATTAATACTATTTATAGAGCCACTAATGAGCTAGATGAAATTTGAAAGAGCAAATTTAGTTTTTATTCAATTAATCTAATAGATGAGAATCTTTATCTAGATCTTCTCTGATTAAGAATAGTTAATTTTTTGATCAATTAAAAAATGCTATTATAATGATATTGAATCAGAGATACTAGAATTGAAATAATAGAATCACAAGAATTCATCTATTCTATATAAGAAATATTTACAACATCATTTTGCTTTTAAAACAGCAATATTAAATCTTCTTTAAAATGACTATATTCTATTAACAAAACTATCTTATCTTAAAATCTACAAAATCTTTTAACTGAATTTAAAGATATCTTTTCCACTGAAGCAGCAGCCAAGTTGAATGAAAACCTCATCATATTATATTATATTTAATTGCAAGACAGAAAGAAACCCTCTTACAGATCTTTATACAATCTATCAATAGTAGAACTAAATACTCTATATAAATATCTAGAAGAGATGCTGTCACAGCAGTGAGTTTGTTCTATAAAGAGCTCTGCTGCTGCATTTATTATATTTACAAAGAAAAAAAATAAAACTCTATATCTTTGTATAGATTATTGAGATCTTAATAAGATCACTATAAAGAATTGATATTCAATTTTTTGCATTGAAGAAATGTTAGATTGATTACAAAATATCATCATCTTCTCTAAAATAGATCTCTGAAATGTCTACTACTATATACAAATAGTAGAAGAAGATAAATGAAAGACTGTATTTTGAATCTGATACAGCAGTTATAAATTTCATGTTATATCTATAAAACTCTGTAATATCTCTGCTATATTTCAATCTTATATCAATAAAATATTGAAAGACCTTATTGATATCTGCTGTATTATTTATCTTGATAATATTTTTATCTATTCTCAAAATACTGAAGATTATATAAAACACCTTCAATTAATTTTTGAACACTTATGAAAATATTGATTTTATGCTAAAAAAAGCAAATACATCTTTTTCACTACTAGACTGACTGATGGAACTATGAATTTCACATTTGATTTGATTTGATTTGATTTCAGTTTATTTCTTAGTGTGATTTTCAGTGGGATCAGAATTAAAATAGAAGTGTAAAGAAATCAAAATTTTCAGAAATAAAGTATAAAAGAATCAGATTTGAGTCTAACATAATCAGAATAAGACTAACAAATCTTGATATTTCATGTAAAATAACTGACTATAAAAAATAAGAATATGATCTGAAACTGATTATTATTTTGACTCAAATTTAATCTCATTCTGATGATTATATAATATATATACAATTGATAACAATCATTGATAACACTTACAAACTCATTTATACTATATACAATCTCAGTCAATTTTTTTCTTCACTGTATTATTGAAAGAGTATTTCATCATAATACTATTCTTATCAACAATTTCTTTTTCTTTTTTATATTTAATTATTATCAATTTCTTCATAATTTCTTCTTGCAATTGATTATAATAATAATAATAAATATCTTAATTTGAGTTAAACTTTCTCTCTATATCAACTTCTGTCAATGAAATTGTCAGAATATTATATATTATTATTACTACTATTGAATACTGATTACTGATCATTCTTTATAGATTCAGAATAGATTTTCTTTGATATTAACAGAATTATTATATAGATAATAATTGAATTCAATATTGTAAGTATTTTATTTTATCAGATTTTCTGAGATAATCAATAGATGCAAATTCTTAAGCAGTATCAGTAACGGATTAATACTAATATTATATTGAGTATTATGAAAAAAAATTATAAATCAGAGAATTATAATTCATGGACTTTTCAATTTATATATTCTTCTATTTATATTATTGATAGTTGTTATTGTAGTATATTCAAATTATATTAATATAGATTTATCATTTTTTCTTGATTTAATCCTCTGAAGTATATATATTGATTTAATATAAGAGAATCAAGTACAGCAGCAACAGTATAGTAATCAGTAAATGACTGATTTATTCTAATATAATATTCTGCAAGTTTGTCTCAAGCTTGTTTAATTACTGAAGAAATAGTAGTATTTTAAAATTGTTTTTTTTATATACAGATTATCTGAGTTTTCAGATAAGTAAATAATCTATTGTATATTCATCAAACAGTTTGCATTATTGATATAACTGTAATAGATACAGTCTTTGTTATTGTATAAAAGATATATAACAGCTTAATAATATATTTTAACTGTGCTTACTCTGATTCAGAAAGTTTCAGAGCACAAATCTTCTCTCACTCAAAATTCTAAACTTAATGATTCACAATATCTTTTAGTTGAAATGCTTGAACTGTCATTTTATAGATAGAACTTTATTATATTTAAATATTTTATATTATATTAAATAAAGAAGTTGAGCTGTGTGTGATTTGAATATTATAAAATCACTGCTGCTGTTTGAAAGAGATACTGATTGTATTGACAATATAATAAATCTAAAAGAGAGAATAATATAGTTAGAAAATTGATTAATTTACATCAGAGTATTATCAAATATCATTATCTTGCTAAGAGTCAATAAAAATGTAATTTAAGTATTAATTTTAATATCATTTTTATTAAAACAACTGATCAGTTCTGTATTTTCAGATTCAATATTTAATATTTTAATCAATACTTATACAACAAGCTATATAATATATATAATATATAAAATATATTTATATTTATCATTTCATCTGTACAATATCAGTTTTTACCTCCGACTCCATATTATAGTGAAGTTATTTACTGTATTATCTGTTGTAATTGTAAGAAATACTGATGAAATATCTCCGAAATTATTTTTAATAATTATCATTAGAATCTCTATTATATACTCATCTGTGTAACTACTCTTCAATAATTCAAAATTAATTAACTTCTTCTTATAGTTTCAATCTTTATCAATAAAATAATAAACAGTGTTCAAAAAGAAGAGATTATTGATATTTATTTATATATTCACTATCAATAATATCTTCTATTGTTTTTTCACCATAAATTCAAATTATTGCATACTATTCTTGTAATGAGTATTGAGAGAGAAGTGGA
>NW_025544882.1:0-6104 GCF_000150115.1 Histoplasma capsulatum G186AR | reverse complement strand
ACTTACAGAGAGGTATATACACTGATTACTGTTTTTTAACTGTTTTTTATTTATAATCTATTATCACTCAGAGACAGAGAACACTCTTACAGATGTTCTATCTCACTGAGAATAAAATATACTTTTCAATAATCTAAATAATAAATGAAAATATCAAAAACATCAGTTAATCAACTCTGTAATTATAAAAAATCTTATATAATTAAATAGCTCTCATATATATATTAATCTGTTTCAAGCTCAGAAATCTTCACTCAAAAAATAATAAAAATAAATAATAGAGATAGATAAATTCTAATAACAGACTGTGAAAACTGTATAAAATAAAGTACTCTAATTCTCTGTAGATGTATATTCAAAAACAAATATTTCAGTATATTTAATCAATAATAATAACTATCTACACTTTCAAAATAGACAATAAATCTCTGATTCAGAATCTTTATAAATATGAATTATATAAAATATTTATAATTTATTAATAATTAGATACTCAGAGTATAAAATTATATACAGCATCATTGCTTAAGAATTCTATTGACTGAATATATTAAAGAATATACATCAATTTATATACAATTGCAACTACTGCAGCTCAGTAACAGTATAATATAAATATTGAAAGAAAATACTGAAATCTCTGTCTGTTTTTAAATAAATTTGATGTGATATAGCTATCAACTTTGCAGTTTTCTTACTCTAGAATAATAATTTTATAAATATTCTAGTTATTATCAATTATCTCAGTAAGAATGTGATACTACAGCTCTGTAATAAAATAAATACTGAAGTTATTACAGATATCTTTATCAGAAACTTATTCTATCATATACACAGTCTATCTTTATTCATTATATTAGATAGAGACAGTTAGTTTATAAGTGTATTTTAAACTTGTGTATATCAGCTACTGAGAATTGAGTGAAAGTTGTTAATAATATATCACTCAGAAATTAATGAAGCTACTGAGAGAATAATATAGATAATTAAAAACATTCTCTGAAAGTTCTATAATTATATATAAAATAACTGAAGTAATCTACTGCTGTATACTGAAATTATTATAAATAATTAAAATTTTACTATAATAGATATAAATCTGTTCTTCTTTCTATATAATTATAATTTAAAAATTCTGAATTTCTCTGAGATTCTCTGAGAGATTATATATATCTACAGTTCTGTGTAAATAGTAAAGAATATAGTCAGTAAATTTAAAAAAGTTTATAAATAAGCTGAAGCTTTGATAATCAGTATTCAGCAGAACTATAAGAATCAAATAAATATTAAAAAAAGTTTTATAATTCAATACAATATAGAAGATAAGATTTGACTAGATTTCAGAAATATAAGAATAGATTATCTCTTATATATACTGAACTATTATTACATCAAATACACAGTAGTAAAAGTATTAGATATTTATAATTATCAATTAAACACTTCATCTGATATTTATAATATTTTTTATATAAATCTATTTTAATTTACAGCTGAAAATCTATTTCTCTTGCAAAAGACTTCTGACTGATAATTATCTATTATTATAAAAAAAAATAATAAATTTGAATAAGAAATTGAAGCAATTCTCAGCAACAGAATCAATTGTTACTGCTGTAAATATTTTATCAAATAAATAAAATATAATCATTTAATCTAAGAATTCACATTTATTATAAAGAACACTACTGTACTCAATATCTATAAATTCTTATTTATTTCAGTAGAGAGGGATAATGTGACAGATTAGTATTCATTAATAATTAATTTATACAATCAATTCTCTATTATATATTTATATACTCATATATACTTATAAAGTTCTTTTATATCTTCTTATAGTTTCATCTTATAATTGTATATATTTTAATACTCTAATAATTCTTTCACTCTGTGCTTCTTCAGAATATAATCTTCAATATTTCTTTTACTCTAATTTTTTTATTTATAAAAATTTTTTTATACAATTTCTTTTTCTGATCTTTTTTTTTTTAATCAATTTATAAACTATTATCAGAATAGTATCAAGTTTATTGATAGTGCTGTTGAAATAGATTATATAAACTGTATAGATAATACAAACAGTTTAATCTGCAACATCAGTAACTTCTGCTTAATCAGTAGTATATCTATTACAATTATATAAAATAAACTGAAAATATAGAAAGATGATATAGAGATGAACAATGATTCAAAGAATCATTCTATTTATAAACTTAAGAAGAAGATATTAATCAGTTGTATAGTGATGTTCAATAAGTCAGCATACTAGCAGCTCAGTACTGAGAACCTCTTTTCTTACCCCTCTTCTTCAAAGATTTCTTCATCAATCAACATCCTCTCTATATATTAAAAAATGCTCTCAAAATCAAAAACATTGCAGAGAGAACACTCTCCAGCTATTATTAATACTATTTTAAATCTTTGAAAATGGGAATATTTATTTCTAGATATAGCTCAAATTTTAGAGCTGTCTTACTTCATCATATTGTCTACTGTTTATTGTGAATTGTATTGAATAGATGAAGAAAGTTCTAAAAAATGCTCTGAAAGATCTTCTAAGCTTTCTGTCTGTAATCAATGTCATCTTATTCTCTCTGTAGAGAAGAATCTCTTCCACCCTCTAGTCAGCTTTCTCACACCCTCAAAATCTGACTTCTATATTTGTTAAAATACAGCAAAACAGTATCTTCAAAAGAATGAACAATATGTCTTTAAATTACAAAAGAAGCTCTATTTAAAGTCTATATATAAGAAAGTTTGAAGAGCTTTTAATATTCAATATAGAAATTGAGCTAATGAAGATTTCTCTTGTATGAGCTTCTCAGATAAAGCTTATTTTGAGATTGAATTGAATATATCAAGCTGCTATATTTGTCATTCAGTTGATAAAGATTATAAAAGTAGATATCTACTCTCTATCTTCAAATCTAAGTGTATCTCAGTGAATGTATGAGAAGCAATAAGCTGAGATTTCAAATCTAAGCTGATTTTTATTTTATTGAATGTTTGAATGAATTCTAAGAAGTATATTAAGATTATACTACTTCATAGTTATTCTTATTATATTTATATTCTTGAAAAATATAAGATTGCACTCTGAGTAGAAGATGAAGCTAGATATCATTTTTCTAAACTATTAACACAGTAAATGAATAATTGATAGAAGAATTGAATGAGATAATCTGTACAAAGTTCTGATTTAAATTCTATAGAGAATCTATAAGCAATAATAAAGTTCTGTATATTAAAAATACAATATTGAATACACTTCAAAGCTGAGATGAGAATAGAATTATAGATGATATAGAATTCTATTATACAATTTGAAATACAGTATCTAATCAGCTTCATACTCTGAAGATTAGCTGCAGTTATCAAAGTCAGAGATAAATCAATCAAGTATTAGAGAAGAAAATGTATATAGATATTCTTTATTGATTTGACTATATAAAACATATATATAATTCTATATTGAATATCTGATTAAGATTTTATTTAATATCTAGTTGAGATGAGTAGAGTGCTGAATCTCAGTGCTGAGTCTCTAGTATACTGACTTATTGAACACTACTGTACAATCAAAAGAATATTAATAAAAGATTATTTTATAGTATATTAATAATTATATATTAATAAAATTGTCTGATATATAATAGATAAAGAAATCTAAATAAGTAAAGCTTCTGAACAATCAATATTTTATCTCATTTATAAAAATAAAAATATTTTTATACTTTGAGAAATAATCTTACTGTATCTGAATATATATACTTCTGAATATAGAATATAATCTGATTTTAAAACTTAATTAATTTCAGAAGTACAATTTCAGAATTTATTGATGTATATATTATATACAATTAATGAATTATAAGAATTAAATTTATATAATTTTATCTATAAATATAAAATATAGATTTCATATATCAGAAATAGAAGACTTGAATCTTATTATTCAATATCAAATAAAATAAGTATTATGTAAATCTTTAATTCAGAGTATTCTATATATTATAAGAGAATCTAGAGCAGAGAGACTGTCATTTATATGTGGTTCCCCACTATTCTGCAGCTGGCGGTTGCAGTATATAGATGGTGGATTGAGTGGCCACGCCTGCTGTGGGCCGAGCCACACCACCACACCCATGGGTATATATATCACTATGAGCGCAACCATTTAACAAATGGTTATGTTGGCTTTTTGCTATGGATAACCTAGTGGTCATAGTGCTATCTTATCACATATAAAAGACAATAAAAATAAAAAATATATAAAAATACTGTTTGAAAAGTATAAAAAAATTTTTCAAATGAATCTTTCATCTTCTCTACTATCTGAAAAAGAATTTGTTTATAAAATTGATATAGAGAATATAAAATCAATAAATCACAATATATATTCTCTATTACAAATATATCTCAAGAAATTACAGCAGTAGATAGAAGAATTGTTGAAGAGAGATCTTATATAATCATTCTCTAGCATATGAGACTTTTCAGTTCTATTTGCTAAGAAATCAAATGAAGAATAATGTATATATATTGACTATTGAGTATTTAATAAACTTATTACAAAGAATAAATATCTGTTGCTGCAAATCTGTAACAGACATGTCATCAATTAAGCAGATATTATCAATATTGCAGATTAAACTATTCATATTATCTGCACAGTTTATACAATCTGTTTCAATAGCACTATCAACAAACTTGATATTATTCTGATAATAGTTTATAAATTAATTAAGAAAAGAAAGAGAAAAAAAATCAGAAGAAGAGATTGTATAAAAGAGTTCTTATAAACAAAAAAATCAGAGTAGAAGAAATATCAGAGATTATACTCTGAAGAAGTATAAAACAGAAGAATCATTAAAGTATTAAGATATATATAATTGTAGAGTGGAATTATGAGAAGATGTGAGAGAATTTTATAAGCATATATGAGTATATAAGTGTGTGGTAGACAGTTGATTGTATAAATTAACTATCAATAGATACTAATTCATTATATTATCTCTCTCTACTGAAATAAATAAAAATTTATAGATATTAAATACAGCAGTGTTCTTTATAACAGATGCAGATTCTCAGATTGAATAATTATATTCTATTTATTTGATAAGATATTTATAGCAGCAATAATTAATTCTGTTATTAAAAATTGTTTTAATTTTTTATTTAAGTTCATTATTTTCTTCTACAATAACAGATGATTATCAGTCAGAAGTCTTTTGTAAAAGAAACAAAGTAACAGCTGTGAATTGAAGTAGATTTATATAAAAAATATTATAAATATTAGATAAAGTATCAGTCAATAGTTATAAATATCTAATATTTTTATTATTATATATTTGATATAATAGTAGTTTAGTATATATAAGAGATGATTCATTCTTATATTTCTGAGATCTAGTCAAATCTTATCTTCTATATTGTATTAAATTATAGAACTTCTTTTAATATTTATTTGATTTTTATAGTTCTGTTGAGTATTAGTCATCAAAGCTTCAACTCATTCATAAACTTTCTTAAATTTACTAATTATATTCTCTACTACTTATACAGAACTGCAGATATATATAATCTTTCAGAGAATTTCAGAGAAGTTCAAAATTTCTAAATTATAATTATATAGAAGAAAGAATAGATTTATATCTATTATAGCAGAATCTCAGCTGTTTATAATAATCTCAGTATATAGCAGTAGATTACTTCAGTTATTTTATATATAATTACAGAACTTTCAGAGATTATTTTTAACTATCTATATTATTTTCTCAGTGATTTTATCAATTTCTGAGTAATATACTGTCAATAACTTTCACTCAATTCTCAGTAGCTGATATATATAGATTCAAAGTATACTTACAAACTGACTGTTTCTATCTGATATAATAAATAAAGATAAACTATATATACAATAGAATGAGCTTCTGATAAAAATATTTATAATAATCTCAGTATTCATTTTATCACAGAGCTGCAGTATTATATTCTTACTGAGATAATTAACAATGACTAGAATATTTATAAAATCATCACTTTTAAATAAGAAAACTGTAAAGTTAATAGCTATATTATATTAAATTTATTCAGAAATA
>NW_025544883.1:0-5726 GCF_000150115.1 Histoplasma capsulatum G186AR | reverse complement strand
AAATTGATATTCATTATATCAGAGTGCTGTGATAATGATGAGGATGTGAATGTGAATATAAACTTTTTGGTATTTATTATGGTTCGTTGTATGTATGGTTATAATCGGTCTAGTTATTTTCTTATAAGTAGAATTTTATATACTTTCTTCACAGTTTCTAATTGTGAATTAAGATATTTTTATTCAATTTATAGCTCAGATATCAAGCTGTGTATGAATATCTGTAAATAGTAAGCTGTGAAGAGTTTCTGATTTATTGCAAGATAATATAAACTGAAATAAATGTAATATAATACTAGATTCTTTTATTGCTTATACTTCACAAAGTATTTATAATATTGATTTTTAGTATTTAATTTTTTAAAGTTATATAAGATTTATTTTATAAAATTATTTTATATCTGTAATAATTTATATTTATCTGATGTTTTTATATTCATCTTTTCAGCTGTTATCTACAGAGATCTAGTTTTTCTCTTGAGAATAGATGCTGTGTATAAAATCTGTTGTAATTTGATGAATTATCATTCTGTAAGCTCACATTTTATATAATAATATAATTGTATATACTTTAATCAGTTGAGAGTGATATTATTCTTATACTTATTATTGAAATATAGTGAGTTAAATAGATTGTCTGACTTGATATATTCTATAATAAATAATGTATTTTTTGAGAATACTATTTGTACTGTGTATACTGAGTCAGAGTTATTTACTGAAGTATTAATATTTAATAAACTAGTTAAACTATACAGTGAAATCTCAAGAGTTGCTGAGTGTTCAGTTTTATAATATATATATTTCAGTTTTTGATGAAAATCAGTCATCTGAGTATTTTATTTATTTTTAATATTTACTAAGCTATCTGTAAAGTTTATAGTATCTACTATTTATTACTGAGTGATTTCTGCTCATTGATATTTCTTCTATACTTCAAACTCTATTTAATAAAGATTATATATTATTAGTATCTCTTTCAATAAGATATTGTGAATGAAAAATTTATTATTCTTGAATATGAGAGCTGCTGCTCTATATACTGCTTTTTATAGATTTTTGAGAACTAGCTGTATTTCATACAGCTTATTATTATTATTATTATTCTTTATTTATAGATGTATACAGTCAGTGACTATGACATCTATCTGAAATATTTCAGAATTTTTCAAATCAAGAATTTTCTAATATACAAAAGCAATTTGATATATGCAGTAACAGAATTTCAGCTCAGAATCAAACAACTAATCAAAATATTCAATCAGAAAAATCAATATTAAGAAAAAACAATTAGTCAACTCAGATCAACTCAATATATATAAAAGAAAAATAGCAACTATTATAAAGGAAATTTAAAGAGTGCTCTAACAACTATAAAATCAATAACTAACAAATAGAACTTCTCAAAATAAATCAACAATACAATCAACAATAAATAACTGAAGATAAAATAAATATTAAAATAAGAAACAACAATAAGATAATAAATAAGAAAATATTCATTCTTCTCTATAAATCAGAGCTATTCAATTGAAATCTTGTAGCAATATTTGACTCTTTCAGATATTCAATCAAAAATTCATTTCCAGCTTTTGTATTGAATAAAAGCTTCAAATTCAACTGTTTCAGTTTAAATTTCTCTCTCAATCTCAATCTTAACTCTGTATACTTTCTACAAAGTAAGAGAAGATGCTCAGAATTTTTATATAACTGACAATTTAAATATAGATTATTCAAATCATCTCTAAATCTTGACAATCATACAGCTTAAATATAAAAGATAAATATTAATTGAAGATGTTTATAATAATTATTATTGATTGTATGCTTTTCTCTATATTTTAAGAATATTGTTTTTGTTGAGATGATTTTTTGTTAATATTCTCTTGTTGTATAACTGACTGATATCTTCTTTTTAAACTGATAAGTAGAGTAATTCTTTGAACTATTGTTCATCTCTATACTGCCTTTCTATATTTTCAGATTATCTTTTGTATAATAATGAATTATCTGCTACTGATATTGTAATCAGAAATATTCTGATTTTATTATTTATTTATATAATTGAATCTCTGTATGTAGAGATGATTATACTAATATAATAATTATTAGACTGACTGCTGAAATCATGAATTTCATATTTAATTTAATTTGATTTGATCTCAGTTTATTTCTTAACATGATTTTAATGAAATCAGATTCAGAATGAAAGTGTAAAGTGACTAGAATTATTAAAATATAAATGAAATGAAATTAATAAATCTTGATATTTTATATAAAGTAACTGACTATCAAAAATAAGAATATAATCTGAGACTGATTATAATTTTGACTTAAGTTTGATTTCATTCTGATGATTATATAATACATCAATCTGATAATATAATTGATGAAGATATTATCTCTATCTTATTTAGTGCTCAATGCTCTGATGACTTGTTATTAGATTCTCTATTTATTATTATCAATCTAGTGAATCTATCACTGCTGTCAATCTATCTACTACTGTTAATTTATCTATCACTGTCAATCTATCTATTGCTGTCAATCTATCTATCACTGTCAATTTATCTATTGCTGTCAATCTATCTACCACTGTCAATCTATCTACTGCTGCTAATCTATTACTGCTAATCTATCACTGCTAATTTATTGCTGCTAATCTATTACTGCTAATCTATTGCTGCTAATCTATTACTGCTAATTCATCACTGCTAATCTATTGCTGCTAATCTATCACTGCTAATCTATCATTGCTAATCTATTGCTGTCAATCTATCTACTACTGCTAATCTATCACTACTATCAATCTATATAGAATAAATTATAATTTCATTTGATTTCATTTTGTAAAAATAAAATCAAATAAAACTAGAATCATTAATTTATTAATAGAATATAATCTGAGACTAGATTTATAATATAAACAGTATAAAGTAATTAATTTACTAAACACTATATAAGATCAGAACTAAGATATCTAATAATAAAATCAAAGAAAAATCTGATCTCAGTTTCATGCATGATTATATAGTCAGTCTAATAATTATAATTTATATTATAGATAAAATTATTATATCTTCAGAAGTGTATACTTTTTTTGATTTAGATATACTATCAGATATAATTCAAAGATTATTTGAGTTATTGTAAGCTTCTCAGCTTGCAAGCTCTTCTTATATAAAATAATTACTAGTGTAATAGTGTATACTATTCTTGATAATAGAGAATAATGTATATCATGAAAGAATAATAAGTCAAAATTACTACACAGAAAAAATTATCTTAAAAAAAAGTATATAAATACTGAGAAAGAAGAAATTATACAGATAATAGAAGAGAATCTGATTAAATAGTATTAAATAATTTTTATTAATCTGTATTATATACAGTAGAGTAGATAGAAGAACTCTTATTTTTATTTAATTGATTAGATTTTAAATAGTATATTAAAGATTTATAGATCTATTATTATTATTATTATTCTTTCATTATAGATGTATACAGTCAGTGACTATAACATCTATCTGAAACACTTCAGAATTTTTCAAATCAAGAATAATCTAATATACAAAAACAATTTAGAACATGTATTATCAAAATTCCAGCTCAGAATCAAACAACTATTCAAACTGTTCAATCAAAGAAAATAAAATTAAAAGAATATCAATGAGTCAATAAAACTCAGTTTAAAAATAAATGAAGCAAATATTATAAAAGACAGTATTACTAAAATAAAGAAAAAATCAATCACTTGTAAAGATCATAATATCAATGAAAACAAATTAAACTTCTCAAAAACAAGTCAAGTCTATCCATAGATAAAAACTACAATCAGAAAATTAACTACAGAATAAACCCCTGCAGTTTACACCTTGAGCTATATACATATTTTAACACTCTATATAACCAGCTGCTGCCTCTGTCCTCTCAGATCATCATTAGAGGTTATCATTCCCTCTAGAGTGCTGCCACCCACCCAGGTTCTTTAACTAGTCTATCTAAGTGGGATTCTCACTAAGAATAACACCAGAGCTACTCAGTTCTAGTTAAAACCCCCCAACCTTCCAGCTGCCAATCTCAGCATTCCAGCCTACCAATTGGCTGTCACAGCCTTGCTTGCACTAACCACCACTTGACGATGATTCGCTATCCTGCGGGTGTCTCCACCTCCACAACACCTTATCTATTCAGTACTGATCTAACTTGATGCACTCAGAGGGTTCTAGCCCCACAAGATCAGTGAGAATTTAGCACCTGGTTATAGCCGGCGCCTTAAAAGGGGCTGGTTACACCCAGTACTGTTTGGTGATTTAACAGTGGAAATTGGTTAAATGAGCCCTGCAGGATTCGAACCCGCGCCCCTTATGGGACACCAAGTGAGTAGTTAACCACTACGCCACCAGGCCTTTACAGATCTATAGAGTATATATAAAAATATACAGAGTTTATAGATAGAGATATAAATACTCTGATAAACAGCTATATTGAGCTGAATATAATAAACTTTATATATCAATACTGAAAAAGATAATAAAGAGATGAAAAATATACAGTTGAGTTTTTTCTTTATATAATAGCTGACTTTTTTATAAATTATTATATACTATTGAAAGAATAATTCAGATGAAAAATATAATTAATTAATCTGTTTATAATTAAACTATCAAATAAAAAATCAACATTTTGCTGATTTTTTATTCAAATTATAAATAATAATAAAATAAATTAGAATAATAGATTTGAATATTCAACTATTATATAGTATAAAAATTATATTTTTTATTTAATATTACAGATTATATTCTATCTATTCTATAGATAAAATATTATATAGAAATCTCTATCTCAGTTTCATTACTATCAATTTTAATATAATATTTATTTATTTAAAAATAGAGATTTGTATAAGTAGATCTTCTACAAAACTTATCTTAAATAAATAAACAAGCTTTTTATATATACAGATATATCAGAGATGATAAAAAAGACTCATACTGAATAATTTATAGATATATAAAAAACAGAGTTTAATGAAATAAATAAAAGCAGTATCTATAAAGCTGAATAATAAAATAATAACTTTTTAATCAACTGTTATCTCAGTCAGATTAATCAGAAATTTATATAAAATATTATAAAATTCAATTTTAATTTATTAAATAATTATTATTTTTTATAAACTACAGTTACTTCATCAGAGCTGTTGAAGAAATCTCTCTGATTATAAATAAATAAATTATTTATTTAATTTTATTCTGAGAATAAATTTTTTTATATTACTTCTTTTGAAATCTCTGATATAAATCTGAAATAATTTGATAATAAAAATTTATTTAATTCAGATAATTTTATAGCTTAGAGATTTTTACAGCTGTTAGATTATTTTTATACAGTAATATTATAGAACTCTGCTTTTTTTCAGAGAGAATTTTCAACTTATTCACTATAAACTGACTCAGTATTTCAATATATAGAGTATAAATAGTTTATAGATACTGTATAAACTATTGAGTCAGTTTTTATTTTTTTTTAGAAGATAATATTTTAATAATTAATATTACAGATTTCTGAGAGTCTGAGTACTGTATAAAAATAAATTAATGTAATAATAAATTAGATAAAAATCAGAGATATATAAATAAAGAAAAAGATTAATAAAATTCAGTATGAAATTGATATAATAATAACTGAATTCTGAATCTTTCAGTCTATCTCTATTTCTA
>NW_025544884.1:0-5267 GCF_000150115.1 Histoplasma capsulatum G186AR | reverse complement strand
TGCCAACCCCAGACGCTAATCCGTCAACCTCTTGAAAACAGTATCTATTTCAGTAATTTATTAAAATACAGTATTTTTCTATATCAAATCTGTTAGTAATTGTATAATATTCAAGAAGTCTCTGATAAATCTTCAATAGAAATTGATAAATTCTAGAAAGTTTCTAATCTCTTTTACTGAAATAGATATCTCTCAATTGAGAATTACTTTCATCTTTTTAGAATTTATTTATACATCTCTTTCAGCTTCAATAATAAATTCTAGATAGATTATAGATTTAATCTTAAAGTTATATTTATTAATATTTATTTATAGTTCTACTTCTTATAAATAGTCAAGTATTTATTATATATATTTGCAGTATTTAGTAAGTGATTTATTGATAAAGATTAGAATATTATTTATATATACTGATGTGATTTTATCAAATAGATTTTATAAAACTCAGTTAATATATTTCTGAAATATACTAGAGATATTCACTAACTTAAAAAGAGTCACTGTTCATTTATATAGTCTATAATATATATAAAAAATGATTAATTATTTATTATTTTTATTGATTCTTATCTTATAGAAGGCTGCAGAGATGTCAAACTTTATAAATTATTTTACTTTTTTTATTTATTTAAATATTTTATTGATGAGTAAGAGAAGATATCAGTTCTTTTATATAATTTTATTGAGCTCTCAATAGTTAATATAGAATTATAGATCTTTATCTAATTTCTTTGCAAATAGTATAAATACTGCAGTAGATAAATTGTTAATATAAATAAAACTTTTATTCAGTAATTCATTGAATGTTTTTTATAGAATAAAAAGTTTATTATATAATATACTGTAGAGAGAGCTTTAAAATAGTTGTAGATTTTTATTATTTTTCTTAATAAACTCAATTGTATAATCTATACTGTGTTTTTGATAAAAGAGAAGTATCTCAGCTACTTTTTCATCAAATATATCTATAAAATTTTTATATATTTTAAAAAGTTCTTTATAAAGCTTCTTAAGATTCTTGAGCTTTAATTTTTCTAATATTTTTTTAATATCTATTATACTAGCAGTGAATATCTGAATATTCTTTTTTTTATATATTTAATAAGTTAATAATTTGAATATTTTTACTGATATCTAAATAAGATTGATAATTCTATTAATATTTTTTTTATAGACACAATTATCTTCTGAGAAAATAAGATAATAGTTATATATATCTAATAAAATTTCAAATTCTATAAATTATAATAGACTGAGTATTAAATTATATTCAAAGTTCTATACTTTATATATAAAAATACTCTTCTTCTTATATTCTTCTATATTGATATTGAATTTTATTATATTATAGAAGATGAATTCTCTAGAGTTATCAAATTCACTCAGTTTATACAGTTCAGAGAAAGAAATATATTAAAACTTATACTTCTCTATCAGCTGAGTGTTTATAAGAGTATAATGAAGAAAATCACTGTTTATTATTATATATATATTGACTAGACTGTTATAAACCTGCAGTACAAGTCAGAGCTTATTGAATAAGAACTGAAGAGATGCAGAAATGAAACAATTCTTAATCAAGACTACTATAAAATTATATAACTGCTTACTCTGATCACTGTACTCACTATAATTACTGATAAATAAAGTGAATAAATAAGCAGAGTAAGCAAGATAATTTGTATGAGAACTCAAATATATTTAAACACATTTATTATTCTTAGAATCAAGTAGACTGGCCGTGTGACCATGCATGGGACTGGGACCAAATTTTTCCTCAGTCCCATTATTAGATATCTTAGTCCTGGTCCCATATAGTGTTTAGTAAATTAGTCACTTTACACTGTTTATATTATAAATCTAGTCCCAGATCATGTTTTACTAATAAATTAGTGGTCCCAGTCTCATTTGGTCCCATTTTACAAAATGGGACCAAATGGGACCATGATTTATCCTATATAGATTGGCAGCGATAGATTAGCAGTGATAGATTAGCAGTGGTAGGTAGGTTGGCAGCGGTAGGTAGGTTGGCAGCGGTAGGTAGATTGGCAGCGATAGATTAGCAGTGATAGATAGATTAGCAGCAATAGATTAGCAGCGATAGATTAGCAGCAATAGATTAGCAGCGATAGATTAGCAGTGATAGATTAGCAGTGGTAGGTAGGTTGGCAGCGGTAGGTAGATTGGCAGTGGTAGATAGGTTGGCAGTGGTAGGTAGGTTGGCAGCGATAGATTAGCAGCGATAGATTAGCAGTGGTAGGTAGGTTGGCAGCGATAGGTAGGTTGGCAGTGGTAGGTAGGTTGGCAGCAGCGATAGATTAGCAGCGATAGGTAGGTTGGCAGCGG
This sequence comes from Histoplasma capsulatum G186AR, assembly GCF_000150115.1. NCBI lineage: Eukaryota > Fungi > Ascomycota > Eurotiomycetes > Onygenales > Ajellomycetaceae > Histoplasma > Histoplasma capsulatum. The sequence goes on along the minus strand of NW_025544884.1, from coordinate 2,921 downwards.
CATAGATTAGCAGTGGTAGGTAGATTGGCAGTGGTAGATAGGGGATCTAATAGCGAGCCATCAGGGCATTGAGCACTAAGCAAGATAGGGGTAATATCTCCACCAATCATATCATCAGATTGATGTATTATATAATCATCAGAATGGGACCAAACTTGAGTCAAAATCATGATCAGTCCCAGATCATGTTCTTATTTTTGATAGTCAGTCACTTTACATGGAATATCAAGATTTTTTAGTCCCATTTCACTCATGTTTTGATAATTCTAGTCACTTTACACTCCCATTCTGATCCTGGTCCCACTAAAATAATGCCAAGAAATGGACTGGGACCAAATCAAACCAAACCAAATGTGAAATTCATGGTCCCACCGGCCAGTCTAGAATCAAGAAGCTTATTTTTTTGATTATAATCAATTTTATTTCTTTATCTTATCTCTTCTATTTCTTATTTATACTCAAGTTATATAGTACAACTATAAACTCATCTTAAATATATACTTCTTTACAATGTCTATTTTAAATACTCACTCTATCTTGTAAGCTTTATTAAATATTTTTATTATCTATCTTAGATCACTGCTGTAGCTATTATTAGTCATTCTAAATATTTCTTTTGATATTATATTTTAATCTGTGATAGTAATACTATCTTCTGACTTAGTGAACAAACTCAGCAATACTCTATAAGACTCAATTTTATCTTATAATTAGTAAGAAACTTGCTAGATTAGAGACTCAGTAGCAATATTGATTATCTCTAATTTAAAATTATAGAGATCTCTATTTAAAGAAACAACTTGTTAATTGAGACAGAACTAAGCTTAACACAACTAGCTAAGTTTAAAGATATAAATTTCAAAACTCTAAAGAAAAGTTAACTATAGCATTCAAAACAGAATCAATTGTTGATAATAAAAAGTATAATATAAAGAAATTACTTGAACATTGCAGCAAACTGAAGTAAGTAATCAATACTCAAAAACTTAAATACAACTCTCTTATATTATTCAATAAAGAATATAAAAAGTTGAGAGTCTTTCTTAATTAGATGAATATTTACTTTGTTATAAATGCATCTAAGCTGATAGAAGAATTGAACAAAGTCTTATTAGCATCAATATTTTTAATAGAATTCATATTCAACTAATTTGAATCAAGAATCAGATTATGATTTTATAAAGTAAAAGAAGATTATAATAAATAAACTATAAAAATCTTTTATAGCTATATCAGATTTACTCATCAATTACAGCAGATATTTAGAAATATCAATGAAAAACATTCAGCAGCTCAAAAGCTATATCAGCTTAAGCAAATAGAATCAGTTATATAATATACATTCAAATATCAGCAGCTAAGCTTATATTTGAACTGAAATAATAAAGCTTTGACAGCACAATTTTATCAAAAATTATATAAAGAAATTAAGAATAAAATATTGAAGCTAGCTCAGAGATCTGAAGAGTTATCAACAATAATTGAAATAACTATCAGAATCAATAATTAATTTTATAAATATAGACTAGAGAAAAAAAATTACTATATACTTATAATCAGAATTTATAAAAAATAAAGTAACTATTATAATTTATATCTGATGAAGTTAAATATCATTTTATCATTAAAAAAAAACAACAATAAGAAACTGAAATATTGATATAAGAAGCTATATTTCAATTATAAGAAGTCAGAATATATAATCAGATAATACTTTAAAAAATAAAATAAGAGATTATATATAACAACAAAGCCATAGAAGATAGAATATCTAAAAACAATAAAAAAATTTAATAAAAAAAATAAAGAAAATCATAGAACACAGATTATCAGAATAGAGATTGAAATAATTTACAGATATTAATAAAAAGAAAAATGAGCTTAAAAATTAGTATATATTCAGCAAACTATAGATAGATTTTGAATAAATTATAAATAATAAATCTAAAAAGAATATAAATAGTATCATCAATAGTTCTGAAATATAAACAAATTCAGAATATATAAGTTATTACACAGTGAATATAAGCACTATACTAAGCAAATAAATGAAGAAATGATTAATATGAAATACTCTCAACACAAGAAATATACATTGTATAATTATAATTGTAAATATTATATACAAGTATAAAAGAATGATATCAACTGGCAATAAACAGACTCAAATCATTCATATTATAAAATCTTTTATTCATATGAAATCAACAACTGTGCTTATTATAAAAAGAAAGACAAAGAAAATAAAGAATTATTAAATTTATAGAATATTGAAAACTCAGAGTATCTGAATTATAATATTATTTATTGAGTATTTTGTACAGAAGAAGATTATTCTATACATTACAGTGAAAAAAAAAACAATAATTATTACTCTAAATAAAGACATTTATAAATTATACAATCTGTATACAATAGTAATGAAGAAGATATAATCACTGATAGTGATATAGATGATGAATATAGTTTTATATCAGTTTATACAGAATTAATATCAAAGCTAGATAGAAGAGAAATTATTATACTTTTAAAGAAGTAGTTTGAATATATTGAATAACAGTTAAAAAAGTTCAAGAAAAAAGATCAGAAAAACTTATACAAAGTTAAATTTAAAATTATAAATAAACAATACACAGAAATGATATAATTATTATATTGAGAAGACTGATATTAAAAATACAGAGAAAAAAAAAGAAAAAATAATTTCTTTTCTCAGATACTGTAGAAAAGCAGATTAATAAGAGTTTTATATAAATTAATTTTTATATCAGAAAAGTTGCAGAAAGACTTAAGAATAACTCACAATTATAAAAAATATTATAAAATATTATGAATTTACTGCTATTATAACTGATATAAAAATATAACTTATAAATAAAGTAAAGAATATTATTAATAAAAATCAATAAAATTGACATAAT
>NW_025544885.1:0-5093 GCF_000150115.1 Histoplasma capsulatum G186AR | reverse complement strand
ATTATAAATATGAGGCATTTGATTTGATATATATGAATTGATTTGTAATATAATAGATATATCACTGATTAAGGCAGGAGTTGCTAATGTTGTGAATTAAACTATTTATACTATCTATATAGTTTATATAATCTATTTCAATAACACTATCAACAAATTTGACACTATTCTGATAACAGTTTATAAATTGATTAAAAAAAAGAGAGAAGAAAAATCAGAAGAAAAGATTGTATAAGAGAATTTTTATAAAAGAAAAATTGAAATGAAAAAATATTGAAGATTGTACTGCAGTAAAGTGTGGAGCAGAAGAATGTTAAGAATTATACAGAGAAATTATTAGAGACTATATAAGTATAGAGCAGAATTATAAGAAGAGAAGTGTTTTATGAGTATATAAGAATATATAAGAGGGTGAATAAGTGATAGAGAGTTGATTGTATAAATTAACTACTAACAGATGCTAATCTGTCACACATTCAGATCTTAAATATAATTAATACACTCAGATATAGAAATTAATAACTAGATATTCAGATTTTAAACACAGATGAATTAATTTATAATATAATAAATATATCACTGATTAAACAGATATTACTGATGTTACAGATTAAACTGTTTATACTATCTATATAGTTTGTATAATTCATTTCAACAGTACTATTAACAGATTTGATACTATTCTGATAACTAGACTGACTGCTGAGATTATAAATTATATATTTGATTTAATTTGATTTGATTTCAGTTTATTTCTTGGCATGATTTTAGTGGAATCAGAATCAGAATGAAAGTGTAAAGTGACTAGAATTATTAAAACATAAGTGAAATGAGACTAAAAAATCTTGATATTTCATGTAAAGTAACTAACTATCAAAATCAGAACATGATCTGAGACTGATTATGATTTTAACTCAAGTTTGATCTCATTCTGATGATTATATAATACATCAATCTGATGATATGATTGATGGAGATATTATCTCTATCTTGCTTAGTATTGCTGTCAATCTACTCACCACTTTCAATCTATCTACTGCTGCTAATCTATCTATCACTGCTAATCTATTGCTGCTAATCTATCACTGCTAATCTATCTACTGCTGTCAATCTATCTACTGCTGCCAATCTATCTATCACTGCTAATCTATTGCTGCTAATCTATTGCTGCTAATCTATTGCTGCTAATCTATTGCTGCTAATCTATTGCTGCTAATCTATTGCTGCTAATCTATTGCTGCTAATCTATTGCTGCCAATCTACCTACCGCTGCCAATCTACCTACTGCTGCCAATCTATCTATCACTGCTAATCTATTGCTGCTAATCTATTGCTGCTAATCTATCGCTGCTAATCTATTGCTGCTAATCTATCGCTGCCAACCTATCTACCGCTGCCAATCTATCTACCGCTGCCAATCTATCTATCACTGCTAATCTATCGCTGCTAATCTATCGCTGCTAATCTATCGCTGCTAATCTATCACTGCTAATCTATCGCTGCTAATCTATCGCTGCTAATCTATCGCCGCCAACCTACCTACTGCTGTCAACCTATCTACCACTGTCAACCTATCTATCACTGCCAATCTATATAGGGTAAATCATGGTCCCATTTGATTCCATTTTGTAAAATGGAACCAAATGAGACCAGAATCACTAATTTATTAGTAAAACATGATCTGAGATTAGATTTATAATATAAACAGTGTAAAGTGACTAATTTGCTAAACACTATATGAGATCAGAACTAAGATATCTAATAATAAGACTGAGGAAAAATTTGATTCCAGTTCCATGCATGATCACACAGTCAGTCTAGATTTAAATACTCTGAGTTTTCAATATTTTGTGAACTAGATGATTCTCTATTTTCTTTGTCTTCTGTTTTACAATAAATATAGTTGTCAATTTCATATAGATAAAATGTTTCATAATATGAATGATTCAAATCTATTCATTGTCAGTTGATATCATTCTCTTATATCTGTATATAATATTCACAATCATAATTATATAATATATATTCCTTGTGTTGAGAGTGTTTTATATTGATTATTTCTTCATTCATTTGTCTAGTATGATGCTTGCATTTACTGTGTAATAACTTATACATACTGAATTCATTTATATTTTAAAACTGTTGATGATATCATTTGTATTCTTCTCAGATTTATTGTTCATGATTTGTTTAAAATCTATCTATAGCTCACTGAATATGTATTAATTCTTAAGCTCACTCTTTTTTTTATTGATATTTATAAATCATTTCAATTTCTATTCTGATAATTCATATTCTGCAATTTTCTTCACTTTTCTTATTAAATTTTTTCATTGCTTTTAGATATTCTATCTTCTGTGATTTTATTATTATATATAGTCTTTTGTCTTGCTTCTCAGAGTATTATCTGATTATATATTCTGACTTCTTACAATTGAAATATAGTTTCTCACATTAATATTTCTGTTTCTTATTATTGTTTTTTTTGACAGTAGAATAGTATTCAATTTCATTAGATATGAACTATAATAGTTATTTTATTTCTTATAAATTCTGATTATAAATATGTAGTAATCTTTTTTTTCTAGTCTATATTTATAAAATCAGTTATTGATTCTGATAGCTACTTTAATTATTGTCAATAACTTCTCAGATCTCTGAGCTAGTTTCAATATTTTATTTTTAACTTCTTTATATAGTTCTTGATAAAATTATACTGTCAAAGCTTTACTATCTCAGTTTATATATAAGTTTAGCTACTAATATTCAAATGTATATTATACAGCTGATTCTGTTTATTTGAGTCAGTATACTATAGCTTTTAAACTGCTGAATGTTTCTTATCAATATTTTTAAACATTTGCTATAACTGATGAATAAATATAGTGTAGCTATAAAAGATTTTTATAGTTTATTTATCTCAATCTTTTTTCACTTCATGAAATTATAATCTGATTCTTGATTCAAATCAATCAAATATGAGTTCTATCAAGAATATTGATACTAATAAAACTTTATCAGATTCTTCTGTTAATTTTAATATATTTACAGTAAGATAGATATTTATCTGACTAAGAAAGACTCTCAACTTTTTATATTCTTCACTGAATGATATAGAAAAGTTGTATTTGAGTTTTTGAGCACTGATTATTTACTTCAACTTACTGTAATATTCAAGTAACTTCTTTATATTATACTTTTCATCATCAATAATCAATTTTGTCTTGAATACTATAGTTAACTTTTCTTTAGAGCTTTGAAATTCATATTTTTAAACTTAGCTAGTTGTATTAAGCTTAGTTCTGTTTCTCAATTAATAAATTATTTCTTCAAATAGAGATCTTCATAATCTTAGATTAGAGATGATTAATATTGCTATTAAGTCTCTAATCTAGCAAGCTTCTCACTGACTATAAAATAAGATTGAATCTTATAGAGTATTACTGAGCTTGTTCACTAAGTCAGAAGATAGTATCACTATCACAGATTAAGATATAACATTAAAAGAAATATCTAGAATGACTAGCAATAGCTACAGCAGCAGTCTAAAATAGACAATAAAAATATCTAGTAGAGCTTACAAAATAGAGTGAGTACTTAAGTAGATATTATAAAGAAGTATATATTAAAATGAGCTTATAGTTGTACTATATAATTTGAATATAAATAAGAATATATGAAGAGATATAAGAGATAAAATAAGATTGATTATAATTAAAAAGATAAGCTTCTTGATTCTAAGAGTAATGAGTGTGTTTAAATACATTTGAGTTCTCATATAAATTATCTTACTTACTCTGCTCATTTATTCATTTTGTTTATTGATGATTATAATAAATACAGTGATCAGAGTGAGTAGTTATGTAATTTTATAGTAATCTCAGTTGAGAATTGTTCTGTTTCTGCATTTCTTCAGTTCTTATTCAATAAACTCTGACTTGTACCACAGGTTTATAACAAGATATTGTCTTATAAAAAGTGTATATTTTTTTCCAAACAAATCTTCATCATCACAATCAGAATATGTTTTTCTTTCCCTCTTCTCACTGAAAATATGTCTGTTCTCTTCTTCAAGAAACATTTGATGACTCTGTGTATCATCAAGATATATAAATACTGTTATTATCTTGAAGAGAAAAAGAAAGAAGTCTTTAAATATAAAGAGACTGACTGTAAAATATATTATATTGCTTTGAAAAAACTCTGTAATAGAGTAGATTGATAATAATTTTGAATAATACTTCTGCTGAATTTTAACTAATAGTATGAAAGAATTGATACTGATAATCTGATATATAAGAAATTGAAGAAGAAAATAGTGAAGTTACTGATACAGCAGCACTGAAATCAGAAGTACTTATAAAAATAATTTAAAATCAAAATAAAGAGAAAGAGAATTGAAAAAATAATGACTGTGAAAAAGTACTGTCAGAAAAAGATTGAAGATATATTTATCTATAAGATAAAGAAACTCAAGCTGATAGATTGTATTTTGAATATATTTATTGATAATATTTTTTAATAATGACTCTGTAATCTAATTAATTAGCAGACTTCTGAAGAGAATCAGAGAATTGAGATTTTATTTAAATTTTATATACACTCAATAATTCAAGATATTGAGAAGAGAGTGCTGTTTTCTGAATATATTAATCTACTTACTGCAGAGATAGAATCTGAAGCAGTAGATTAGAAAATACACAACTTTGAAGTATAAGTAAATCTGATGAAAAAAGAGAAAAATTCTCTTTCATCTGAGAAAATAGCTGAGAAGGGTTTTGAGATGATTGTTTTCTTTGATGAGAAGAAGAAAAAGAAGAAGAAGAAGAAGAAAGAGCAGAATTGAATTATAAAAAATAAAAAAAAGTAGAAAAAAAAAAGAAGTAGAATGAGAAGAAAGAGAAGAAGAAAGAAAAATGATGAAAGAAAAATTTTTTTACAGAGTTTTTTAATACTTTTATTAAATTACCCCTGCAGAGCCCGCACTGAAAATGCCTGAAATCCCAGCTCCAGAGGCCGCCCATACTAATCAACACGCTTATGAGATACCTGGCGAAAAGGAAGCTGGCGGAAGAACACGGCCAAGAGCACGA
>NW_025544886.1:0-2407 GCF_000150115.1 Histoplasma capsulatum G186AR | reverse complement strand
TGACCTCCTTTACAAAATTATTCAGTCTACTTCCACAACCAATAGTAGAACCCTGAGCAAACAGTTCTGACATCCCAAAAAATCCAAAAATACAGGTCAACTGCTCTTTCTACTACAAAATCGGTGCCTGCCGCCATGGTGATCGATGTTCGCGAAAGCACGTAAAGCCTTCATACTCGCAGACGATCCTCCTGCCAAATCTGTACCAAAACCCGGCATATGACACCAAGAATAAAATGAACCCGAGCCAGCTGCAAAACCACTTCGATGCCTTCTATGAAGATTTCTGGTGTGAAATGTGCAAATATGGCGAACTTGAAGAGGTCGTAGTGTGCGATAATAACAATGACCGTAAGCTTTTTTGCCCTCCCCCCCCCCGGCTAGATTTTCCATGGATTGTGCTAATACCTGCAAATTTTTTTTCCCCCGCAAAATATCAGACCTAATCGGAAACGTGTATGCTCGATTTAAATACGAAGACTCAGCGCAGCAGGCCTGCGATGCGCTGAATTCTCGATGGTATGCGGCGCGACCCATATACTGCGAGCTATCCCCCGTCACCGATTTCCGAGAAGCATGTTGTCGGCTGAATAGTGGAGAAGGGTGTGTTCGCGGAGGGTTCTGCAATCTCATACATCGGAAGGAACCAAGTCCTGAGCTAGAGAGGGAGCTCGAGCTCTCGACGAAGAAATGGCTGAAGATGAGAGGGCGTGATGAACGGAGTGTGACCCGCAGTCCAAGCCCAGAGCCAACTCGGAGGAGGTATTGATGAATGCGTTATGTTGCCGTCGAATCGAATTGGTAGATGCTCTGCATTCGAGCGTAAGTGCATGGGGGTTTTGTCAGCGATTCAATAACTGGATCCTTTTGAGTTTTCAATTCTAGACCCTTGAGAGAATACCAAGGAGTCTATATTTTTTTAAAGTAAGGCGTTAGGGGGCGGGCGCGAATTGTTATTGCTTGTATATGAAATTATCCATTATATATCTTCTATGATTCCTTTGAATTTATTTTACGTTGTATATTACTTCACGTTTCCGCTCTGCACCTGTCGAATTCAGAGAAGAGGAAAAATTTTTCTTTTTCAATGTGTTGTTTAGTTAAATAATAGCAGGTGGTCAAGTCATCTTTGGGCTGTTCGATTATTGGGTGATATGTTCCGGGCGCTTTACCATGTAAAATATACGCTCAGCAACTCCGAAATCCTCAACCTATGATATCACCTCCGCCTCACGAAGTTTCCTGCCCCTGCTTGCTTCGCCCTCTCGCGATGTCTTGCGTCTCGGCCTCTGCCAGGCACAAACCTCGCCATGTGATCTCGTGACCCCACCGCAGCAACCTTGGAAGGTTGGCGTCAAAAACAGTCCAAGTCAAGGTATCCATGGCGAAATACGGGAGCTAAGTTTGGTTGGCGCCCACAGGGATCAAGTGTGCTGGCAAGTTAAGCTGGCGGGTTCAGCTATGAGTCGATGACACGACAATCACGCTTTTGTTAGGTCTCCCTTGACGTATGAAAACACGGGATATGTTGGGATATTTCGATCTCGGTGACCTTCACATCTGACCCGGGTGCATGACGCCAGTGAGTTACAAAGAAGAAACGATATGGCGATGGGCATGTGGGGCCATCGATCGAGATGTGCGGTCAGGGAACGTATTGGGCACTGTTTAACAGGAATATTAAATAATAAAAGCGGCTTGGTTGGTGCTTAGGCGGCATCCTGCAGCGTCTCCATTGGTTTCTGCAAACACTCACGCCACAACATTGGCTTGTCTTTCATCCCTTCAAGACAGTGACAAAGCCCAATCCTCATCAAAGGACACTCCTCCAAAGATGGAAGACGCGATACCCCTCCCCGTCGGGTACGATACCGTCTGCGGGAAAATCTCCTTGACTGCTGGGTACGAGAAGCACAAGGCAATCTTCCCTCCCAAGGTAGAGGCTGTTCGTGTTCTTGGGAACGTGCATGATCCAGTCAAGGGCACTCACCCGCGCAATGTCGGACGCTCCTCCATGCTCGCCGGTATCCCCTACTACGTGTTCGGTCAGGTAGCCAATGTTTCAACCGATGGTTACGCCTTTGGGACCGTTTCCAATGCAGTGGCCAGGGCACTTGAGCCGTTGACCGACCCTCTTCCCACCACGTACGTGTCCGTCGAGCGGAACGGCTTCATTCACCCGTTTCTCGGGCTGACTGAAAACGAGGTGAAATATCAGCATGATACTGGCATGCACATTATCATTTTCGATCCAAGGCGGTATCTGTGAGGGAGAGCTGGGGAGTGGAAAGGGATGCGTCTGGTTTCAGAAGTTGATCCGCGAGAAGAAGGACGGGGTTACCATTCGTAACTATTACCAGGGAACCGGCGTGGCGCCTGTGAAGGTCGATGGCGTGACCGGCGAGCT